>NW_028138781.1:0-111738 GCF_964270905.1 Leucopleurus acutus | reverse complement strand
ACTATGAAGTGTCACTTCCCCCCGGTCTAAAGGGCCACTGAGAAAAGTGTAAAATCCAGAAAGGCAAGACAGGCCATGGGGAAAAAGGAGCCTTGTTATGCTTATGGGCGGGATGTACATTGCCAACAGCCACTCTGGAGAAGTGTATGGTGTTTCCTGATACATCTGAAAAACAAAGCAACAGAATCTAGGGCATTTCCACTTATGGTCCTATAGCTTAGGGAAATTAAAATCAAAAAGACACAGCCACCCCAAAATTTACAACGGCTCTGTTTACAGGAGCCTCTTCTACAGTACAAGTTAAATATCCCAGAGAACAAATAATTGATAAAGAAGTTGCGGTACTTATGTACAACAGAATACCACTCAGCAATGAAATCTGTGTCACCAGGCCTGTACCAGCATAATGAGTGGATTGAGGCATGATGATTCTAAGTGAAATAAGTCACACAGAAAAAGAAACATCATAAGGTATCACTAATGCACGGAATGTAAACTTGGCTACACATGAACTGAATTACAAAACAGAACAGGGTCTCAAGTTTAGAAAACCAACTTATGCTTGCTTAAGGGGAAAGGTGAGTTGGGGTGCTGCATAAAACCAGAGTTTGAAATTAGCACAGATACCGTTCCATAAGCCAAATATGTAATAGACAAGACCTACCCGTTGCTCAACGAAATGGACTCAACAATGAGGTATCACCTCACACCTGTTAGAATGGGCATCATCTGAAAATCTACAAACAACAAATGCTGGAAAGGGTGTGGAGAAAAGGAACACTCTTCCACTATTGTTGGGAATATAAATTGATACAGTCACTATGGAGAACAATATGGAGTTTCTTAAGAAACTAATAATAGAATTACCATATGATACAGCAATCCCAGGACTGGACATATACTCAGACAAAACCATAAATCAAAAAGAGACATTCACCGCAATGTTCATTGCATCACTATTTACAATATCGAGGTAATGGAAGCAACCTAAATGCCCACAGACAGACGAATGCATAAAGCTGTGGTACATATATAAAATGGAATATTACTAAGCCATGAAAGGAATGAAATTGGGTCATTTGTAGAGACGTCGATGGATCTAGAGACTGTCCTACAGAGTGAAGTAAGTCAGAAAGAGAAAAACAAATCTTGTATATTCATGCATATATGTGGAACCTAGAAAAACTGTACAGATTAACCATTTTGCAAGGCATAAATAGAGCAACAGATGTAGACAACAATCGTATGGACAACAAGGGGGGAAAGCTCTTGGAGGGGTGGTGGTGGGAGGAGTTGAGAGATTGGGATTGGCATGTAAACATTTATATGTATAAAATAGATAACCAATGAGAACCTGCTGTATAAAAATATAAAATAAAATTCAAAATTAAAAAGAAATAAAATTTAAAAAATAAAACAGAAAAAACAATTATTCCCTTCACATACATGTATTTATATGAATAAATTATTTCCATGCTTATATCTGTAAATACAAAAAAGAGGAATAAAATCTACCTTGAACCAAAAACGAAAAAGAGAAAAAAAAAAACAGAACCCACCAGTTACTCAGAGGAAAACCGTATCAGGGCACTTGCTCCAGTTGTAAACAATTCTGAAGTTGGTCAGTGGTGGGGAATCGTCTCCCATTCAGCCAGCAGCCCCCACACAACAAGCGTCCTCATTGCAAAGCTGGGGCACCGTGCCGAGGCATCTGTGAGTAAACGTGAGCTGAGCCCCAGGCCACTTGCTGCTGAACTGTTCCCACCCTTCCCAGGTAAAACACCTGAATATATACAAGGACTTGAAAGCCTAGAGGAAGGGCCATGGAGCCACACGAGTGACAGCATGCCAGCTGACTTGGTGCCTGCAGGCCAGCCAGGATGGTCCTGGCCCTGGGTGCTCTTCTGGAAGATTTCCATTTCCCTGCCTGAGATACCCATCCTGTCCCTGCCCCCACTGCTTTTTTCCTTCCTCACCTCTGCCCAGGGAGAAATTCCAGCAGCAGGTATGGGTGACACATCCTCTTCTTTAGCAGGTGGCAGCCTGGCATCTGCTGCAGAAAGTCCAGCAGAGCCCCACTCACACTGGGCCACCCACAAAGCCGTGGCCTCTCACTCCCTCCCACCAGCCCAGCCCCGAGACTGCTGACAGGGCAGAGAAAATGGCGTCAGGCACAGCTGCAGGGGCTTTTGCTGCCTGGAGTGGTATTTATATTGATCTCAACCCAGGCACACCTGGGGAGGGCTGGCCAGCATGGTAAGGCTGCCCAGGTAGCCAATCATCACCCCTCAGGGGCTCACAGTTGCAGAAAATGGAACTTGCTGAACCGGCCAGGTCCAAGGAACAGGTGTGGGCTCCTGAGAGTCAGGATAGACAAGGGGCTGCAGCTTTGGCTTGTTTTCTAATCATTTTATCTGGCCCATGAGTGGGAGACAACTTCAAGAAAACCCTCTCCTAATGAGAGGAACCCAGGAGTCAGGGAGAGGAGGGGTGGGTGGTGGTTGGAGACAGAGGCCTGGTGCCCTGGGTGCAGTGGAAGTCTCTGGAAGACCAGGTGGAGGGAGGCCACACAGAGTGATGCCCAGGGTCACAGACCTGTCGGAGCTGCTGTTTGTTAGTTCAAGTCCTGCTCTGAGGTGCTCTGTGTCAGCTCTGAGCGACAGGTGAGCTGGGGGTGCTCTTCAATGAGGGCTATGTGCACGGTTCCTGTGTGCCCAGCCCTGCCACGGTACCTGCAAGGGTAGCTCTGTATCCTGGGAGGGGCCTGACCATGAGAGCCCCGTGGGCTGGGTTGGGGGTGGGGTACCTGCCCAGGAGAGCTCCATATCCTGGGATTGGCCTGACCACGAGAGCCCCATGGGCTGCTGGGGACCTGGTAAAGGATGTCAGGACAGTCAGTGAAGCCACCGAGGATATACCTCCAGTTGCTCCTGATTCCTACACCCTGCTGGTCATTCTACCAACCACCAGGACATGGTATTCTGTATTAGTCTTCAATGATGCCTTCTTTTGTATTCCATTAGTCCCAGAGTCACAAGAAATTTTGGCTTGTGAGTGGCAGGACTCAACATACAACTAAAACAATACTTCCGGGCCGTCTTGCCCCAAGGGTTCAAAAATTCCCACACCATCTTTGGGGAAAGCTTAGCTAACGACCGAAAAGTTCTACCTCTGGAAAAGGAAACCCTCCTTCAATATGCAGACGACATTCTGATCGCCAGCCCTACTAAGGAGGCCTCTGAACTACCAAGCCAATAAAGGATAGAAGTTGTCCAAGAAAAAGCTCAAATATCACAGACTGCGGTGACCTGCCTGGGCTTCATTCTCACACAAGGTCAGAGAAGCCCATCCCAGGAAAGGGAAGAAACCATTTGCAGCCTTACCCCTTTCTAAAACTAGAAGACAGCTTAGGGGTTCCTGGGGAGGCCAGGGTTTGCTGCTTCTGGATCCCTAACTACAGTCTACTAGCTGGGCCTCTATATGAAACACTGAAAGGAAAAGATGATGATCTTTTTGAATAGAATCCAGAAGTGGCCTTTCAAGAATGGAAAGAGCAGTCAATTCAGACCCTTGCCCTGGAACTCCCTAATTGAGCTAAACCCTTTGACCTTTCCATTCCCGGTGAAAGGTGAATCGCCATTGGAGAATTAGTGCAAAAACTGGGACCACTTGAAATGGAACAACGCAAGAATGCCATCCAGGTAGGATAAACTACAGTCACCAAGGGGCTTGGCCCACTGCCACATCTGGCCAAGATACTGGCGGTATCTAAAAACCTGGAAATCAGCAGCCCAAAAGGCCACCTCCCTCCTAAGGGAAAAGGACCCCACGTGGTGATCCTAATCACCAACCATGCCCTGAAGTTGCAGGGTTCGCTCCGTGGGCACACCGACCTCGAGTGAGGAGGCCCTCCAACTCCAACATCCAGAGAGATAACCGGAGGCAACAGGGCACCATGACGACTCATGTGAACATCACTTGACCTGGAGTTTCTCTCATAAAACAACAATAGTGTGTCCCGAAGGAGTAGACTACTGCTTGCAGGACTTCCTGCACCCGGAGGGGAGCTAATAATCTTGGCGGGGGAACCGTATATCACACTGTCACCATAGAAAAGCCTACAGACACCGTGATGATGGTGGCCAATAAGACCGGCTGGACTCCTGTTTACTTCAAAAGGCTGTTGACTCAGTGGCCATCATGGTCCTTGATCACCACTGACCCTGGACTGTCTGGGAGTTGAGCGGGCAGGGCTCTGACACCTGGTGCTGATTTTATGTTAATTCAGGGGCCTAATTGAAGAAAGAGCAGACTACTGGTCAGAGCATCTAGGCTGGCAGAAACGGTCAGCCTAAGGTGGCCGAACAAATGTGGGGCGGGGTGAAACCGGCCCCCACAGCGTCTCTGCACATCTCTTTCCTGGACCCTTAAAGGTCATTAGAATCTATAACACTTCCAATGCTGGTGCTCAGGCGGACGAGCAGGGAGGCAGGGGTCCTGGGGCCAATCAACGTCACCTGGAGGCTGCTGGGGAGAAGTTCTGACCCTCGTCCCCTGGTATGAGGGCTCCCAACTCAGCACTCAGCAGTTACAGAAGAAGGGTCTGCACCCTCAGCACTCCAAGAGTGAGGAACGGGACAAAAGGCAGAGGAGGGGTTTGTCCCCAGCAAAGCCCATTAAAAATCCCTGGGAGATAAAAATAGAATCTGGGCAATAAAGTCAAGTCTGACCTTTTTTATCCTTTGTGCTTTGTCTAATTTCACGTGCTCCTAGGGTCCCGCATGCAGAGGTTCCACACCCGGCACTTCAGACCAGATTTCCTGGTGCAGAATGGCTGGGTCGACACCTCAGCTCCTGGGGCCCAGTGCAGACTCCGAGATATAGAGCCTGAGCTGCAGCCAACCCAGCCCTTGAGAGCTCCGCCCCCTCCCTCCCACTGACTCTGACAGGATCTCTACACAGCAGCCCAGCCCACAGCCCACGGGGTAGTGCATGCTCTCACCTCTCCATTCTCTGATGAAAATATAAAGTTTCCTTTGCTTGGGAACCAAACTCAGTCTCGATCTGTTGGCCCCAATGACACTGGGCAGGGGGACCCTTGTTGGGGTCCACTCTGGAGGATCAGTAACAGAAATTGAGACTATTGTAACTTCAATGAACAGATGTGTGAGCCAAACTGTAGTTAACATAGAACAGTTTATAAGGCTCGGGTAAAATAAGATGTTTCTAACACTTCCATTTGATATTTCCATCACTTTATTATAAGCAAGTTCAGTGAGAAGGTTTGTCCTATTTGTCAGGTCAATATTAGAGAAATGAAGTGATTTCTTTCCAAGGATGTACATCTAATAATCTTGGTTAAAGCTTCAGTCTTGTTTTAAATGCTTTTCCATTGAAAATGATACCTCTCTTTCAGCTCCCCCATTTCTGAGAAGTATAAAATCTTATAATTTATTATTACCAAAGGGGAAAGGTGGGAGGAGGGATAAATTAACAGTTTGGAATTAACACATACACACTGCTATGTATAAAATAGATCATCAACAAGGAACTACTGTATAGCACAGGGAACTACACTCAATATTGTGCAATAACCTATAAGGGGAAATAATCGGAAAAAGAATAGATATTTTTATTGACATCATCTATCAATGACAGTTAAAGTGTAACCTAAGGGAAGCCGGTGGTGAGTGCTTCTGACCCTGAAGACTTCAGTCATCTAAAGTTTGGACTCTGCCTACTTCCCAAGGCCCTTAATGAACATATGTGTAGCCGTAGCTTAAAAAACTCCCCAGTTTGGGTTTCGGGGAGACACTGATTTTGAAAAAGCCCTGGTGTTCTCCTTACATGAATGGGACTCTTCCTACTGCTAAAACATGTCTGTCACATCCAGAGGATGGTATACCGTCTGATCGGGAAGAGTTTGGAAAAGGCATCTCATCTCCTCATCTCCTGGTGCTCGGGTTCACCCCTCCAGCGTCTTTACTAACAGTCTCCCCACTTGGAGATGTCAACACTGTCAACATCCTGTTGCGTACAGTTTGGAATTTGTCCAGAGGATGAAGCGGAAGGATGAGGAACAATGAGAGACAAGTCCTAGGTGTTCAGACAGGCACATGTCACTCTAATTTCCAATCAGGAAGATGAATTGACCAAAGGCTAGGGTTGCCCATGGAAACAGTATAGGGCTTGAGGAAATCCCACTGCTTTGTGGCCAGTTCCCATAAACACAAGTTGAACAATGGAACTCAGGGGCAGTAAAATTCACGAAACTGCAGAGTTGAAAATATCTATCACTGAAAAATGTCTTGAGGAAAGTCAGAGAAAAGGATTGGCAAGCAAGGGAGAATGGCAGGAAAGGGATTTGAGGAGGTAGAAAGGACTCGCCATTAAGCACAAGAAAAGGGGCTGAACATTGCCGACATTGCAGTTGGCCAAAAAGGCTGTATGCGTTTTTTTCTGTATATATTCAAGAAAAGGGCATACACTTTTTTAGCCAACCAAACAGGTGGGCACTGGAAATCAATACTACAAAAGATATCACTTCGCATCAGTCAGAAGAGCCATCCTCATAAAGTGTAAACGCCAGAAATGCAGGACAGGGCAAGGAGAGGAGGGAGCCCTGTGAGGCTTATAGTGGAAATGTATATTGCCAACGGCCATTCTGGAGAACTGTATTGTGTTTACTAAAGCATCTAAAAAATGAGCTACAGAGCATAGGGCACTTGCACTCATGGGCGTATATCTTGGGAAAAACAAAAATCGAGAGGACACAGGCACCCCAATGTTTACTGCCTCTCTGTTTAAAAGATCCTCGACTAGGATATAACTTAAATGTCTCTGGAGGGAAAAAATGGATAGAGATGTGGTACTTATGTAGAGTGGAATATTACTCAGCCTGGAAATCAATGAAATATGGCCAGTTGTAACAACTCCGGAGGAGTTACGTATGATCATTCTAAGTGACATAAATATGTAGAAAACACGTGTAAGGCTGCTAAACGGGAAAGGTGGGGAGGGGTGAGGCATCATCCAGGAGGTTGAAATTAGCAAAGATACCATTCCAAATACCAAACTGATAATCAACAAGGCCTACACGGTAACTAAAAGAACTGCACTCAGCACACTCAAGTCACCGGAAAAGAATATCTATGACTGGTAAGAATCTGAAAAAGAAATTATTGATGTCTCTCTGTACGTGAATCAAGTAGATGTACAGCAGCAAGAAACAGAGCTTTGAAAATCAGCTGTAAACAACATAGTAATAAATTGAAAAAAATAAACGACAGAGAGACAGAGAAAACCTCTTACAACTTTTCCTCAGGGACGGTGATGCAACATGGATTGAACACATCTAGACCCACAGCAGGATGAGACATAAGGCTGGAAACTGTTCGCACTAAGAGAAATGTGGGGTTGGGTGAGGAAATGCACACCCTTTAAAGTAATACTACCTGGTACCCATTCAATGGGTCTCAAATCTGCAGGTTCAAGGAATCTTCCTACAGCTAAAACATGCATGGAAAACCCAGAGGACTGTACACCATGTGATCGGGAGATGTGTCTAAAATGCACTTCATTTATCCTCTCCTGGTGCTCCTGTTCATCATTCCAGCCACGTTACTTAGAATCTCCCCACTTAGAGAATCAGCACATTTAAACTTCTGTTTCACACATTTTGCAAATTGTGAGGAGGATGAACGGGAACAGGGGGAAACAATGAGAGAATAGTTGTAGGGGTTTGGACGGGCACATGTCACTCTAATTTCCCATTAAGAATAAGAATTAAAAAAAGGCTCAGCCCGCCTCGCCGGAGCCAAAATAGGGCCTGAAGCAATCCTGCAGTTTTGAGGCCAGCTCACAAAAGAGCAACTTAAAAAATGGAGCTCAGGGTCACTGCAATTCACAAACCTGCAGAGTTATAAATGAAAACTAACGTCCAAAAATATGTTGAGGTAAGGCAAAGAAGAGGATCTGAATGCAAGACAGAATTGCAAGAAACAGATTTCAAGAGATAGATTGGACTCGCCTTTAAAGCACATGAAAAGCGGCAGAATTTCGACAATGATGCAGTTGGCCCAAAAGGGAGTATGTGTTATTTCCTGAATATATCCAGGAAAAAACGCATACGCACTTTATGGGCAACCAAGCAAGCAAGCAATGCAAATGTGCACAACAAAGAAGTCTCATTTCCCACCGGTCAAAAGGGCCATCCGAAAAAATTGTAAAAACCAGAAATGCAGGACAGGCCATGGAGAACAGGGAGCCTTTATACGCTGATGGACAGTGTGTGAACTGCCGAGAGCCACTCTGGAGAAGTGTATGGTGGTTCCTAAATCATCTAAAAAACAGAGCGACAGAGCATAGGGCACTTCCAATCACGGGAGTATATCTAGGGAAGTCTAAAAATCAACAAGACACAAGCACACCACAGTTTAGGGCTACTCTGTTTACAAGAACCTCAACTTCAGTACACCTTAAATATCCCAGGAAAGAGAACAATGGATAAAGAAAATGTGGTACTTATGTACAATGGAATATCTCTTCACCATGAAATCAATGTAATAAGGCTAGTAGAAGGATAAAGAGTGGATTGAGGTCCGATAATACTACTTGAAATAAGTCAAACAGAAAAAGAAACATATCATAAGATATCACTTATAGAGGGAGGATAAATATGGCTGCACAAAAAATGAATGACAAAACAGAACAGTGTCTCACATTTAGAAAACACACTTATGTCAGCTTAAGGGGAAAGGAGAGGTGGGGTGATGCATAAAACCAGAGTTTGAAATTAGCACAGATACCGTTCAATAAACCAAATAGGTATCAGACAAGATCTACACCTTGCTCAATGAACTGGCCTCAACACACCCTATACACCACAGAGAAATATATCTGAGTAATAAGAATCTTAAAACCCAAGTATTGATATATCTCCATAAGGGAATCAAGTGTGCGCAGAGCGGCACAAACACAGCAGTGAAAATGAGCTAAACCCCATTATAGAAATAAATTTTAAAACCAAAACGCAGAAACAATGAAAGAGAGAAAAATTCTTACAAAATTCGCTCAGGGGCTGTGATGCAACCTGGAATGACCACATATAAACCCACAGCTGGATAAGACATAAGGCTGGACACTTGGGGCTGAAAGGATTGGAGAGCTTTGGTGAGCAACTGCCGAAAGTTTAATGCAATACTTCATGCTACTTATTCCAAGGGTCCCAACACTCCAAGTTGAAGGGAATCTTCCTACAGCTAAACCATGCATGGGAAATCCAGCAGATGGTATACCATATGATCGGGAAAGGTTTCTAAAATGCACCTCATTTTCCTCTCCTGGGGCTCCGGATCAACATTCCAGCCACTTTACTAACAACATCTCCACATGGAGAGTCAATGCCTTTAAGTTCCGGTATCGCACAGTCTGCAGTTAGTGCGGAGGATGAATGGGAATAGGGGGAACCAGTGAGAAAATAGCTGTAGCGGTTTCAATGGGCACATGTCACTCTAATTTCACATCAGGAAGAAGAATTAACCAAAGGCAGAGCAAGGCGCCCCAGAAGAAGAATAGGGCCTGAAGAAATCCTGTGGATATGAGGCAAGATCACAAAAATAAGAGCTGAAAAATGGAGCTAAGGGCCACTGCAATTGAAAAACCTGCAGAGTTATAAAGGCCAACTATTTTCCAAACGTATATTGAGGTAAGGCTATGAAGAGGAACTGAGAGCAAGGCAGAACTGCAGGAAACCGATTTCAGGAGGTAGACTGGAATTGCACTGAAAACATATGAAAAGACTCAGAATGTCGACAATGATGCACTTGGCCAAAAAGGGCGTATGCGTTCTTTCCTGAATATATTCAGGAAGAAACGCATACGCACTTTCTGGCCAACCAAGCAAGCTCGCAAAGGAAATCTGCACTACAATGAAGTCTCAGTGCCCCCCGGTCAAAGGGCCTTCTGAAAAAAGTGTAAAATCCAGAAAGGCAGGACAGGCCATGGAGAACTGGGAGCCTTGTTATGCTGATGGGCGAGATGTAAATGGCCAACAGCCACTCTGGAGAAGTGTATGGTGTTTCCTGAAACATCCAAAAAACAAAGCAACAGAGCCTAGGGCACTTCCACTTATGGTCCTATAGCTTAGGGAAATTAAAATCAAAAAGACACAGCCACCCCAAAGTTTGGGATGGCTCTGTTTACAAGAACCTCGTTTACGGTACAAGTTAAATATCGCAAAAAGCGAAAAATGGATAAAGAAGTTGTGGTACTTACGTACAATGCAATATCACTCAGCAATGAAATCTATGTCATCAGGCCCGGAGCAGCATAATGAGTGGATTCAGGTACGATGATTCTAAGTAAAATTAGTCACACAGAAAAAGAAACATCATAAGATATCACTACTACACGGAATGTAAACTTGGCTACACAGGAACTGAATTACAAAACAGAACAGGGTCAAAAATGTAGAAAACCAACTTATGCTTGCTTAAGGGGAAAGCCGATATGGGGTGCTGCATGAAACCAGAGATTAAAATTGGCACAGATACCGTTCCATAAGCCAAAAATATAATAGACAAAAGGTACTCCTTGCTCAACGAAGTGGACTCAAAACCCTATATTAAACGCCTAGGAATATACCTGACTAGTAAGAATCTACCTGACTAGTAAGAATCTTAAAACCTATAGATTTATATGTCTCCGAAAGAGAATCAAGCGTGTGTACAGCGGCATAAACGCAGCAGTGATAGGATTGGTGAGGTTCGGTGAGCAAATGCAGACCCTTTGAAGTCATATTGCATGGTACCCATTCCATGGGTCTCAACTCTCCAGGTTTAAGGGATTCTTCCTTCAGCTAAAACATGCATGTGGAACCCAGAGTATGATCCACCGTGTGATCGGGAAACGTGTTCAAATGTGTCTCAGTTTTCGTCCCCTGGTACTCGGGTGCAACATTCCAGACGCTTTACTAACACTCTCCCCACTTGGAGAGTCAGTGCCTTTAAACTCCTGTATGGGCCAATTTGCAATTTCTGTGGAAAATGAACAGGAATAGGGAGAACCAATGAGAGACTAGGTGGAGGTGTCTGGACGGGCAAATTTAACTCTCATTTCCCACCAGGAAGAGGAATTAACCAAAGGCTCAGCGTGCCATGCCGGAACCACACTAGGACCAGAAGCAATCCTGCGGTGTTGCGGCCAGCTCACAAGAAAGCGAGTTGAAGAAAGGAGCTCAGGGGCACTGTAATTCACAAACCTGCAGAGTTATAAATGACAGCTATCTTCCAAAAATATATTGAATTAGGATGCCAAGAGGAGTTGAAAGCAGGGCAGAATTGCAGGAAACCGATTTCAGGAGGTAGACTGGAATTGCATGTGAAGCATAGGAAAAGAGGCAGAACGTCCACAATGATGCACTTGGCCAAAAAGGGCGTATGCGTTTTTTCCTGAATATATTCAGGAAAAAACGCATACGCCCTTTTTGGCCAACCAAGCAAGCTTACAAAGGAAATCTGCACTACAATGAAGTCTCACTGCCCCCCGGTCAAAAGGGCCATCTGAAAAAAGTGTAAAATCCAGAAAGGCAGGACAGGCCATGGAGAACTGGGAGCCTAGTTATGCTGATGGGCGGGATGTAAATTGCCAGCAGCCACTCTGGAGAAGTGTATGGTGTTTCCTGAAACATCCAAAAAACAAAGCAACAGAGCCTAGGGCACTTCCACTTATGGTCCTATAGCTTAGGGAAATTAAAATCAAAAAGACACAGCCACCCCAAAGTTTGGGACGGCTCTGTTTACAAGAACCTCGTTTACGGTACAAGTTCAATATCACAGAAAGCGAAAAATGGATAAAGAAGTTGTGGTACTTACGTACAATGCAATATCACTCAGCAATGAAATCTATGTCATCAGGCCCGTAGCAGCATAATGAGTGGATTCAGGTACGATGATTCTAAGTGAAATTAGTCACACAGAAAAAGAAACATCATAAGATATCACTAATACACGGAATGTAAACTTGGCTACACAAGAACTGAATTACAAAACAGAACAGGGTGTCAAATGTAGAAAACCAACTTATGCTTGCTTAAGGGGACGGGTGAGTTGGGGTGCTGCATAAAACCAGAGATTGAAATGAGCACAGATACCGTTCCATAAGCCAAATATGTAATAGACAAGAGCTACTCCTTGCTCAACGAAGTGGACTCAACACCCCATATTAAACGCCTAAGAATATACCTGACTAGTAAGAATCTACCTGACTAGTAAGAATCTTAAAACCTATGGATTTATATGTCTCCGAAAGAGAATCAAGCGTGTGTACAGCGGCATAAACGCAGCAGTGATAGGATTGGTGAGGTTCGGTGAGCAAATGCAGACCCTTTGAAGTCATATTGCATGGTACCCATTCCATGGGTCTCAACTCTCCCTGTTTAAGGGATTCTTCCTTCAGCTAAAACATGCATGTGGAACCCAGAGTATGATCCACCGTGTGATCGGAAAACGTGTTCAAATGTGTCTCAATTTTCGTTTCCTGGTACTCGGGTGCAACATTCCAGACGCTTTACTAACACTCTCCCCACTTGGAGAGTCAGTGCCTTTAACCTCCTGTTTGGCCCAGTTTGCAATTTCTGTGGAAAATGAACAGGAATAGGGAGAACCAATGAGAGACTAGGTGGAGGTGTCCAGACGGGCAAATTTAACTCTCATTTCCCACCAGGAAGAGGAATTAACCAAAGGCTCAGCGTGCCTTGCCGGAACCACACTAGGACCAGAAGCAATCCTGCGGTGTTGCGGCCAGCTCACAAGAAAGCGAGTTGAAGAAAGGAGCTCAGGGGCACTGTAATTCACAAACCTGCAGAGTTATAAAGGACAGCTATCTTCCAAAAATATATTGAAGTAAGGCTGCCAAGAGGAGTTGAAAGGGGGGCAGAATTGCAGGAAACCGATTTCAGGAGGTAGACTGGAATTGCATGTAAAGCATAGGAAAAGAGGCAGAACGTCCACAATGATGCACTTGGCCAAAAAGGGCGTATGCGTTTTTTCCTGAATATATTCAGGAAAAAACGCATACGCCCTTTTTGGCCAACCAAGCAAGCTTGCAAAGGAAATCTGCACTACAATGAAGTCTCACTGCCCCCCGGTCAAAAGGGCCATCTGAAAAAAGTGTAAAATCCAGAAAGGCAGGACAGGCCATGGAGAACTGGGAGCCTAGTTATGCTGATGGGCGGGATGTAAATTGCCAGCAGCCACTCTGGAGAAGTGTATGGTGTTTCCTGAAACATCCAAAAAACAAAGCAACAGAGCCTAGGGCACTTCCACTTATTGTCCTATAGCTTAGGGAAATTAAAATCAAAAAGACACAGCCACCCCAAAGTTTGGGACGGCTCTGTTTACAAGAACCTCGTTTACGGTACAAGTTCAATATCACAGAAAGCGAAAAATGGATAAAGAAATTGTGGTACTTACGTACAATGCAATATCACTCAGCAATGAAATCTATGTCATCAGGCCCGTAGCAGCATAATGAGTGGATTCAGGTACGATGATTCTAAGTGAAATTAGTCACACAGAAAAAGAAACATCATAAGATATCACTAATACACGGAATGTAAACTTGGCTACACAAGAACTGAATTACAAAACAGAACAGGGTGTCAAATGTAGAAAACCAACTTATGCTTGCTTAAGGGGACGGGTGAGTTGGGGTGCTGCATAAAACCAGAGATTGAAATTAGCACAGATACCGTTCCATAAGCCAAATATGTAATAGACAAGAGCTACTCCTTGCTCAACGAAGTGGACTCAACACCCCATATTAAACGCCTAAGAATATACCTGACTACTAAGAATCTTAAAAACTATGGATTTATATGTCTCCGAAAGAGAATCAAGCGTGTGTACAGCGGCATAAACGCAGCAGTGATAGGATTGCTGAGGTTCGGTGAGCAAATGCAGACCCTTTGAAGTCATATTGCATGGTACCCATTCCATGGGTCTCAACTCTCCCTGTTTAAGGGATTCTTCCTTCAGCTAAAACATGCATGTGGAACCCAGAGTATGATCCACCATGTGGTCGGAAAACGTGTTCAAATGTGTCTCAGTTTTCGTGCCCTGGTACTCGGGTGCAACATTCCAGACGCTTTACTAACACTCTCCCCACTTGGAGAGTCAGTGCCTTTAACCTCCTGTTTGGCCCAGTTAGCAATTTCTGCGGAAGATGAACAGGAATAGGGAGAACCAATGAGAGATTAGGTGGAGGTGTCCGGACGGGCCAATTTAACTCTCATTTCCCACCAGGAAGAGGAATTAACCAAAGGCTCAGCATGCCGTGCCGGAACCAAACTAGGGCCTGAAGCAATCCTGCGGTGTTGCGGCCAGCTCACAAGAAAGCGAGTTGAAGAAAGGAGCTCAGGGGCACTGTAATTCACAAACCTGCAGAGTTATAAATGACAGCTATCTTCCAAAAATATATTGAATTAGGATGCCAAGAGGAGTTGAAAGCAGGGCAGAATTGCAGGAAACCGATTTCAGGAGGTAGACTGGAATTGCATGTAAAGCATAGGAAAAGAGGCAGAACGTCCACAATGATGCACTTGGCCAAAAAGGGCGTATGCGTTTTTTCCTGAATATATTCAGGAAAAAACGCATACGCCCTTTTTGGCCAACCAAGCAAGCTTGCAAAGGAAATCTGCACTACAATGAAGTCTCACTGCCCCTCGGTCAAAAGGGCCATCTGAAAAAAGTGTAAAATCCAGAAAGGCAGGACAGGCCATGGAGAACTGGGAGCCTAGTTATGCTGATGGGCGGGATATAAATTGCCAGCAGCCACTCTGGAGAAGTGTATGGTGTTTCCTGAAACATCCAAAAAACAAAGCAACAGAGCCTAGGGCACTTCCACTTATGGTCCTATAGCTTAGGGAAATTAAAATCAAAAAGACACAGCCACCCCAAAGTTTGGGACGGCTCTGTTTACAAGAACCTCGTTTACGGTACAAGTTCAATATCACAGAAAGCGAAAAATGGATAAAGAAGTTGTGGTACTTACGTACAATGCAATATCACTCAGCAATGAAATCTATGTCATCAGGCCCGTAGCAGCATAATGAGTGGATTCAGGTACGATGATTCTAAGTGAAATTAGTCACACAGAAAAAGAAACATCATAAGATATCACTAATACACGGAATGTAAACTTGGCTACACAAGAACTGAATTACAAAACAGAACAGGGTGTCAAATGTAGAAAACCAACTTATGCTTGCTTAAGGGGACGGGTGAGTTGGGGTGCTGCATAAAACCAGAGATTGAAATGAGCACAGATACCGTTCCATAAGCCAAATATGTAATAGACAAGAGCTACTCCTTGCTCAACGAAGTGGACTCAACACCCCATATTAAACGCCTAAGAATATACCTGACTAGTAAGAATCTACCTGACTAGTAAGAATCTTAAAACCTATGGATTTATATGTCTCCGAAAGAGAATCAAGTGTGTGTACAGCGGCATAAACGCAGCAGTGATAGGATTGGTGAGGTTCGGTGAGCAAATGCAGACCCTTTGAAGTCATATTGCATGGTACCCATTCCATGGGTCTCAACTCTCCATGTTTAAGGGATTCTTCCTTCAGCTAAAACATGCATGTGGAACCCAGAGTATGATCCACCATGTGGTCGGAAAACGTGTTCAAATGTGTCTCAGTTTTCGTCCCCTGGTACTCGGGTGCAACATTCCAGACGCTTTACTAACACTCTCCCCACTTGGAGAGTCAGTGCCTTTAACCTCCTGTTTGGCCCAGTTAGCAATTTCTGCGGAAGATGAACAGGAATAGGGAGAACCAATGAGAGATTAGGTGGAGGTGTCCGGACGGGCCAATTTAACTCTCATTTCCCACCAGGAAGAGGAATTAACCAAAGGCTCAGCATGCCGTGCCGGAACCAAACTAGGGCCTGAAGCAATCCTGCGGTGTTGCGGCCAGCTCACAAGAAAGCGAGTTGAAGAAAGGAGCTCAGGGGCACTGTAATTCACAAACCTGCAGAGTTATAAATGACAGCTATCTTCCAAAAATATATTGAATTAGGATGCCAAGAGGAGTTGAATGCAGGGCAGAATTGCAGGAAACCGATTTCTGGAGGTACACTGGAATTGCATGTAAAGCATAGGAAAAGAGGCAGAACGTCCACAATGATGCACTTGGCCAAAAAGGGCGTATGCGTTTTTTCCTGAATATATTCAGGAAAAAACGCATACGCCCTTTTTGGCCAACCAAGCAAGCTTGCAAAGGAAATCTGCACTACAATGAAGTCTCACTGCCCCCCGGTCAAAAGGGCCATCTGAAAAAAGTGTAAAATCCAGAAAGGCAGGACAGGCCATGGAGAACTGGGAGCCTAGTTATGCTGATGGGCGGGATGTAAATTGCCAGCAGCCACTCTGGAGAAGTGTATGGTGTTTCCTGAAACATCCAAAAAACAAAGCAACAGAGCCTAGGGCACTTCCACTTATGGTCCTATAGCTTAGGGAAATTAAAATCAAAAAGACACAGCCACCCCAAATTTTGGGACGGCTCTGTTTACAAGAACCTCGTTTACGGTACAAGTTCAATATCACAGAAAGCGAAAAATGGATAAAGAAATTGTGGTACTTACGTACAATGCAATATCACTCAGCAATGAAATCTATGTCATCAGGCCCGTAGCAGCATAATGAGTGGATTCAGGTACGATGATTCTAAGTGAAATTAGTCACACAGAAAAAGAAACATCATAAGATATCACTAATACACGGAATGTAAACTTGGCTACACAAGAACTGAATTACAAAACAGAACAGGGTGTCAAATGTAGAAAACCAACTTATGCTTGCTTAAGGGGACGGGTGAGTTGGGGTGCTGCATAAAACCAGAGATTGAAATGAGCACAGATACCGTTCCATAAGCCAAATATGTAATAGACAAGAGCTACTCCTTGCTCAACGAAGTGGACTCAACACCCCATATTAAACGCCTAAGAATATACCTGACTAGTAAGAATCTACCTGACTAGTAAGAATCTTAAAACCTATGGATTTATATGTCTCCGAAAGAGAATCAAGTGTGTGTACAGCGGCATAAACGCAGCAGTGATAGGATTCGTGAGGTTCGGTGAGCAAATGCAGACCCTTTGAAGTCATATTGCATGGTACCCATTCCATGGGTCTCAACTCTCCCTGTTTAAGGGATTCTTCCTTCAGCTAAAACATGCATGTGGAACCCAGAGTATGATCCACCATGTGGTCGGAAAACGTGTTCAAGTGTGTCTCAGTTTTCGTCCCCTGGTACTCGGGTGCAACATTCCAGACGCTTTACTAACACTCTCCCCACTTGGAGAGTCAGTGCCTTTAACCTCCTGTTTGGCCCAGTTAGCAATTTCTGCGGAAGATGTACAGGAATAGGGAGAACCAATGAGAGATTAGGTGGAGGTGTCCGGACGGGCCAATTTAACTCTCATTTCCCACCAGGAAGAGGAATTAACCAAAGGCTCAGCGTGCCTTGCCGGAACCACACTAGGATCAGAAGCAATCCTGCGGTGTTGCGGCCAGCTCACAAGAAAGTGAGTTGAAGAAAGGAGCTCAGGGGCACTGTAATTCACAAACCTGCAGAGTTATAAAGGACAGCTATCTTCCAAAAATATATTGAAGTAAGGCTGCCAAGAGGAGTTGAAAGGGGGGCAGAATTGCAGGAAACCGATTTCAGGAGGTAGACTGGAATTGCATGTAAAGCATAGGAAAAGAGGCAGAACGTCCACAATGATACACTTGGCCAAAAAGGGCGTATGCGTTTTTTCCTGAATATATTCAGGAAAAAACGCATACGCCCTTTTTGGCCAACCAAGCAAGCTTGCAAAGGAAATCTGCACTACAATGAAGTCTCACTGCCCCCCGGTCAAAAGGGCCATCTGAAAAAAGTGTAAAATCCAGAAAGGCAGGACAGGCCATGGAGAACTGGGAGCCTAGTTATGCTGATGGGCGGGATGTAAATTGCCAGCAGCCACTCTGGAGAAGTGTATGGTGTTTCCTGAAACATCCAAAAAACAAAGCAACAGAGCCTAGGGCACTTCCACTTATTGTCCTATAGCTTAGGGAGATTAAAATCAAAAAGACACAGCCACCCCAAAGTTTGGGACGGCTCTGTTTACAAGAACCTCGTTTACGGTAGAAGTTCAATATCACAGAAAGCGAAAAATGGATAAAGAAATTGTGGTACTTACGTACAATGCAATATCACTCAGCAATGAAATCTATGTCATCAGGCCCGTAGCAGCATAATGAGTGGATTCAGGTACGATGATTCTAAGTGAAATTAGTCACACAGAAAAAGAAACATCATAAGATATCACTAATACACGGAATGTAAACTTGGCTACACAAGAAATGAATTACAAAACAGAACAGGGTGTCAAATGTAGAAAACCAACTTATGCTTGCTTAAGGGGACGGGTGAGTTGGGGTGCTGCATACAACAAGAGATTGAAATTAGCACAGATACCGTTCCATAAGCCAAATATGTAATAGACAAGAGCTACTCCTTGCTCAACGATGTGGACTCAACACTCCATATTAAACGCCTAAGAATATACCTGACTAGTAAGAATCTTAAAACCTATGGATTTATATGTCTCCGAAAGAGAATCAAGCGTGTGTACAGCGGCATAAATGCAGCAGTGATAGGATTGCTGAGGTTCGGTGAGCAAATGCAGACCCTTTGAAGTCATATTGCATGGTACCCATTCCATGGGTCTCAACTCTCCAGGTTTAATGGATTCTTCCTTCAGCTAAAACATGCATGTGGAACCCAGAGTATGATCCACCGTGTGATCGGGAAACGTGTTCAAATGTGTTTCAGTTTTCGTCCCCTGGTACTCGGGTGCAACATTCCAGACGCTTTACTAACACTCTCCCCACTTGGAGAGTCAGTGCCTTTAACCTCCTGTTTGGCCCAGTTTGCAATTTCTGTGGAAAATGAACAGGAATAGGGAGAACCAATGAGAGACTAGGTGGAGGTGTCCGGACGGGCAAATTTAACTCTCATTTCCCACCAGGAAGAGGAATTAACCAAAGGCTCAGCATGCCGTGCCGGAACCAAACTAGGGCCTGAAGCAATCCTGCGGTGTTGCGGCCAGCTCACAAGAAAGCGAGTTGAAGAAAGGAGCTCAGGGGCACTGTAATTCACAAACCTGCAGAGTTATAAATGACAGCTATCTTCCAAAAATATATTGAATTAGGATGCCAAGAGGAGTTGAAAGCAGGGCAGAATTGCAGGAAACCGATTTCAGGAGGTAGACTGGAATTGCATGTAAAGCATAGGAAAAGAGGCAGAACGTCCACAATGATGCACTTGGCCAAAAAGGGCGTATGCGTTTTTTCCTGAATATATTCAGGAAAAAATGCATACGCCCTTTTTGGCCAACCAAGCAAGCTTGCAAAGGAAATCTGCACTACAATGAAGTCTCACTGCCCCCCGGTCAAAAGGGCCATCTGAAAAAAGTGTAAAATCCAGAAAGGCAGGACAGGCCATTTAGACTGGGAGCCTTGTTATGCTGATGGGCGGGATGTAAATTGCCAGCAGCCACTCTGGAGAAGTGTATGGTGTTTCCTGAAACATCTAAAAAACAAAGCAACAGAGCCTAGGGCACTTCCACTTATGGTCCTATAGCTTAGGGAAATTAAAATCAAAAAGACACAGCCACCCCAAAGTTTGGGACGGCTCTGTTTACAAGAACCTCGTTTACGGTACAAGTTCAATATCGCAGAAAGTGAAAAATGGATAAAGAAGTTGTGGTACTTACGTACAATGCAATATCACTCAGCAATGAAATCTATGTCATCAGGCCCGTAGCAGCATAATGAGTGGATTCAGGTACGATGATTTTAAGTGAAATTAGTCACACAGAAAAAGAAACATCATAAGATATCACTAATACATGGAATGTAAACTTGGCTACACAAGAACTGAATTACAAAACAGAACAGGGTGTCAAATGTAGAAAACCAACTTATGCTTGCTTAAGGGGACGGGTGAGTTGGGGTGCTGCATAAAACCAGAGATTGAAATGAGCAGAGATACAGTTCCATAAGCCAAATATGTAATAGACAAGAGCTACTCCTTGCTCAACGAAGTGGACTCAACACCCCATATTAAACGCCTAAGAATATACCTGACTAGTAAGAATCTACCTGACTAGTAAGAATCTTAAAACCTATGGATTTATATGTCTCCGAAAGAGAATCAAGCGTGTGTACAGCGGCATAATCGCAGCAGTGATAGGATTGCTGAGGTTCGGTGAGCAAATGCAGACCCTTTGAAGTCATATTGCATGGTACCCATTCCATGGGTCTCAACTCTCCCTGTTTAAGGGATTCTTCCTTCAGCTAAAACATGCATGTGGAACCCAGAGTATGATCCACCATGTGGTCGAAAAACGTGTTCAAATGTGTCTCAGTTCTCGTCCCCTGGTACTCGGGTGCAACATTCCAGACGCTTTACTAACACTCTCCCCACTTGGAGAGTCAGTGCCTTTAACCTCCTGTTTGGCCCAGTTAGCAATTTCTGCGGAAGATGAACAGGAATAGGGAGAACCAATGAGAGATTAGGTGGAGGTGTCCGGACGGGCCAATTTAACTCTCATTTCCCACCAGGAAGAGGAATTAACCAAAGGCTCAGCATGCCGTGCCGGAACCAAACTAGGGCCTGAAGCAATCCTGCGGTGTTGCGGCCAGCTCACAAGAAAGCGAGTTGAAGAAAGGAGCTCAGGGGCACTGTAATTCACAAACTTGCAGAGTTATAAATGACAGCTATCTTCCAAAAATATATTGAATTAGGATGCCAAGAGGAGTTGAAAGCGGGGCAGAATTGCAGGAAACCGATTTCAGGAGGTAGACTGGAATTGCATGTAAAGCATAGGAAAAGAGGCAAAACGTCCACAATGATGCACTTGGCCAAAAAGGGCGTATGCGTTTTTTCCTGAATATATTCAGGAAAAAACGCATACGCCCTTTTTGGCCAACCAAGCAAGCTTGCAAAGGAAATCTGCACTACAATGAAGTCTCACTGCCCTCCGGTCAAAAGGGCCATCTGAAAAAAGTGTAAAATCCAGAAAGGCAGGACAGGCCATGGAGAACTGGGAGCCTAGTTATGCTGATGGGCGGGATGTAAATTGCCAGCAGCCACTCTGGAGAAGTGTATGGTGTTTCCTGAAACATCCAAAAAACAAAGCAACAGAGCCTAGGGCACTTCCACTTATGGTCCTATAGCTTAGGGAAATTAAAATCAAAAAGACACAGCCACCCCAAAGTTTGGGACGGCTCTGTTTACAAGAACCTCGTTTACGGTACAAGTTCAATATCACAGAAAGCGAAAAATGGATAAAGAAATTGTGGTACTTACGTACAATGCAATATCACTCAGCAATGAAATCTATGTCAACAGGCCCGTAGCAGCATAATGAGTGGATTCAGGTACGATGATTCTAAGTGAAATTAGTCACACAGAAAAAGAAACATCATAAGATATCACTAATACACGGAATGTAAACTTGGCTACACAAGAACTGAATTACAAAACAGAACAGGGTGTCAAATGTAGAAAACCAACTTATGCTTGCTTAAGGGGACGGGTGAGTTGGGGTGCTGCATAAAACCAGAGATTGAAATTAGCACAGATACCGTTCCATAAGCCAAATATGTAATAGACAAGAGCTACTCCTTGCTCAAAGAAGTGGACTCAACACTCCATATTAAACGCCTAAAAATATACCTGACTAGTAAGAATCTTAAAACCTATGGATTTATATGTCTCCGAAAGAGAATCAAGCGTGTGTACAGCGGCATAAACGCAGCAGTGATAGGATTGCTGAGGTTCGGTGAGCAAATGCAGACCCTTTGAAGTCATATTGCATGGTACCCATTCCATGGGTCTCAACTCTCCCTGTTTAAGGGATTCTTCCTTCAGCTAAAACATGCATGTGGAACCCAGAGTATGATCCACCGTGTGATCGGAAAACGTGTTCAAATGTGTCTCAATTTTCGTTTCCTGGTACTCGGGTGCAACATTCCAGACGCTTTACTAACACTCTCCCCACTTGGAGAGTCAGTGCCTTTAACCTCCTGTTTGGCCCAGTTTGCAATTTCTGTGGAAAATGAACAGGAATAGGGAGAACCAATGAGAGACTAGGTGAAGGTGTCCAGACGGGCAAATTTAACTCTCATTTCCAACCAGGAAGAGGAATTAACCAAAGGCTCAGCGTGCCATGCCGGAACTACACTAGGATCAGAAGCAATCCTGCGGTGTTGCGGCCAGCTCACAAGAAAGTGAGTTGAAGAAAGGAGCTCAGGGGCACTGTAATTCACAAAACTGCAGAGTTATAAAGGACAGCTATCTTCCAATAATATATTGAAGTAAGGCTGCCAAGAGGAGTTGAAGGGGGGCAGAATTGCAGGAAACCGATTTCAGGAGGTAGACTGGAATTGCATGTAAAGCATAGGAAAAGAGGCAGAACGTCCACAATGATGCACTTGGCCAAAAAGGGCGTATGCGTTTTTTCCTGAATATATTCAGGAAAAAACGCATACGCCCTTTTTGGCCAACCAAGCAAGCTTGCAAAGGAAATCTGCACTACAATGAAGTCTCACTTCCCCCCGGTCAAAAGGGCCATCTGAAAAAAGTGTAAAATCCAGAAAGGCAGGACAGGCCATGGAGAACTGGGAGCCTAGTTATGCTGATGGGCGGGATGTAAATTGCCAACAGCCACTCGGGAGAGGTGTATGGTGTTTCCTGAAACATCCAAAAAACAAAGCAACAGAGCCTAGGGCACTTCCACTTATGGTCCTATAGCTTAGGGAAATTAAAATCAAAAAGACACAGCCACCCCAAAGTTTGGGATGGCTCTGTTTACAAGAACCTCGTTTACGGTACAAGTTCAATATCGCAGAAAGTGAAAAATGGATAAAGAAGTTGTGGTACTTACGTACAATGCAATATCACTCAGCAATGAAATCTATGTCATCAGGCCCGTAGCAGCATAATGAGTGGATTCACGTATGATGATTCTAACTGAAATAAGTCACACAGAAAAAGAAACATCATAAGATATCACTAATACACGGAATGTAAACTTGGCTACACAGGAACTGGATTACAAAACAGAACAGGGTCTCAAATTTAGAAAACCAACTTATGCTTGCTTAAGGGGAAAGGTGAGTTGGGGTGCTGCATCAAACCAGAGATTGAAATGAGCACAGATAAAGTTCCTTAAGCCAAATATGGAATAGACAAGAACTACTCCTTGCTCAACGAAATGGACTCAACACCCCATATTAAACGCCTAAGAATGTACCTGACTAGTAAGTATCTTAAAACCTATGAATTGCTATGTGTCTGAAAGAAAATCAAGCATGTGTACAGGGGCATAAACGCAGCAGTGATAGGATTGGAGACGTTCGGTGAGCAAATGAAGACCCTTTGAAGTCATATTGCATGGTACCCATTCCACGGGTCTCAACTCTCCAGGTTTAAGGGATTCTGCCTTCAGGTAAAACATGCACGTGTAACCCAGAGTATGATCAACCGTGTGATCGGGAGACGTGTTCCAATATGTCTCAGTTCTCGTCCCCTGGTACTCGGGTGCAACATTCCAGACGCTTTACTAACACTCTCCCGACGTGGAGAGTCAGTGCCTTTAACCTCCTGTTTGGCCCAGTTTGCAATTTCTGCGGAAGATGAACAGGAATAGGGAGAACCAATGAGAGACTAGCTGGAGGTGTCTGGACGGGCAAATTAAACTCTCATTTCCCACCAGGAAGAGGAATTAACCAAAGGCTCAGCGTGCTGTGCCGGAACCAGATTAGGGCCTGAAGCAATCCTGCGGTGTTGCGGCCAGCTCACAAGAAAGCGAGTTGAAGAAAGGAGCTCAGGGGCACTGTAATTCACAAACCTGCAGAGTTATAAATGACAGCTATCGTCCAAAAATATACTGAAGTAAGGCTGCCAAGAGGACTTGAAAGCGGGGCAGAATTGCAGGAAACCGATTTCAGGAGGTAGACTGGAATTGCATTTAAAGCATAGGAAAAGAGGCAGAACGTCCACAATGATGCACTTGGACAAAAAGGGCGTATGCGTTTTTTCCTGAATATATTCAGGAAAAAACGCATACGCACTTTTTTGCCAACTAAGAAAGCTTGCAAAGGAAATCTGCACTACAATGAAGTCTCACTTCCCCCCGGTCAAAAGGGCCATCTGAAAAAAAGTGTAAAATCCAGAAAGGCAGGACAGGCCATGGAGAACTGGGAGCCTTGTTATGCTGATGGGCGGGATGTAAATTGCCAAGAGCCACTCTTGAGAGGTGTATGGTGTTTCCTGAAACATCTAAAAAACAAAGCAACAGAGCCTAGGGCACTTCCACTTATGGTCCTATAGCTTAGGGAAATTAAAATCCAAAAGACACAGCCACCCCAAAGTTTGGGACAGCTCTGTTTACAAGAACCTCGTTTACGGTACAAGTTCAATATCGCAGAAAGTGAAAAATGGATAAAGAAGTTGTGGTACTTACGTACAATGCAATATCACTCAGCAATGAAATCTATGTCATCAGGCCCATAGCAGCATAATTAGTGGATTCAGGTATGATGATTCTAACTGAAATAAGTCACACAGAAAAAGAAACATCATAAGATATCACTAATACACGGAATGTAAACTTGGCTACACAGGAACTGGATTACAAAACAGAACAGGGTGTCAAATGTAGAAAACGAACTTATGCTTGCTTAAGGGGAAAGGTGAGTTGGGGTGCTGCATCAAACCAGAGATTGAAATGAGCACAGATAAAGTTCCTTAAGCCAAATATAGAATAGACAAGAACTACTCCTTGCTCAACGAAATGGACTCAACACCCCATATTAAACGCCTAAGAATGTACCTGACTAGTAAGTATCTTAAAACCTATGGATTGCTATGTGTCTGAAAGAAAATCAAGCGTGTGTACAGGGGCATAAACGCAGCAGTGATAGGATTGGAGACGTTCGGTGAGCAAATGAAGACCCTTTGAAGTCATATTGCATGGTACCCATTCCACGGGTCTCAACTCTCCAGGTTTAAGGGATTCTGCCTTCAGGTAAAACATGCACGTGGAACCCAGAGTATGATCAACCATGTGATCGGGAGACGTGTTCCAATATGTCTCAGTTCTCGTCCCCTGGTACTCGGGTGCAACATTCCACACGCTTTACTAACACTCTCCCGACTTGGAGAGTCAGTGCCTTTAACCTCCTGTTTGGCCCATTTGCAATTTCTGAGGAAGGTGAACAGGAATAGGGAGAACCAATGAGAGACTAGGTGGAGGTGTCTGGACGGGCAAATTTAACTCTCATTTCCCACCAGGAAGAGGAATTAACCAAAGGCTCAGCGTGCCGTGCCGGAACCAGATTAGGGCCTGAAGCAATCCTGCGGTGTTGCGGCCAGCTCACAAGAAAGCGAGTTGAAGAAAGGAGCTCAGGGGCACTGTAATTCACAAACCTGCAGAGTTATAAATGACAGCTATCGTCCAAAAATATACTGAAGTAAGGCTGCCAAGAGGACTTGAAAGCGGGGCAGAATTGCAGGAAACCGATTTCAGGAGGTAGACTGGAATTGCATTTAAAGCATAGGAAAAGAGGCAGAACGTCCACAATGATGCACTTGGACAAAAAGGGCGTATGCGTTTTTTCCTGAATATATTCAGGAAAAAACGCATACGCCCTTTTTGGCCAACCAAGCAAGCTTGCAAAGGAAATCTGCACTACAATGAAGTCTCACTGCCCCCCGGTCAAAAGGGCCATCTGAAAAAAGTGTAAAATCCAGAAAGGCAGGACAGGCCATGGAGAACTGGGAGCCTTGTTATGCTGATGGGCGGGATGTAAATTGCCAACAGCCACTCGGGAGAGGTGTATGGTGTTTCCTGAAACATCTAAAAAACAAAGCAACAGAGCCTAGGGCACTTCCACTTATGGTCCTATAGCTTAGGGAAATTAAAATCAAAAAGACACAGCCACCCCAAAGTTTGGGACGGCTCTGTTTACAAGAACCTCGTTTACGGTACAAGTTCAATATCGCAGAAAGTGAAAAATGGATAAAGAAGTTGTGGTACTTACGTACAATGCAATATCACTCAGCAATGAAATCTATGTCATCAGGCCCGTAGCAGCATAATGAGTGGATTCAGGTATGATGATTCTAACTGAAATAAGTCACACAGAAAAAGAAACATCATAAGATATCACTAATACACGGGATGTAAACTTGGCTACACAGGAACTGGATTACAAAACAGAACAGGGTCTCAAATTTAGAAAACCAACTTATGCTTGCTTAAGGGGAAAGGTGAGTTGGGGTGCTGCATCAAACCAGAGATTGAAATGAGCACAGATAAAGTTCCTTAAGCCAAATATGGAATAGACAAGAACTACTCCTTGCTCAACGAAATGGACTCAACACCCCATATTAAACGCCTAAGAATGTACCTGACTAGTAAGTATCTTAAAACCTATGGATTGCTATGTCTCTGAAAGAAAATCAAGCGTGTGTACAGGGGCATAAACGCAGCAGTGATAGGATTGGAGAGGTTCGGTGAGCAAATGAAGACCCTTTGAAGTCATATTGCATGGTACCCATTCCACGGGTCTCAACTCTCCAGGTTTAAGGGATTCTTCCTTCAGCTAAAACATGCACGTGGAACCCAGAGTATGATCAACCGTGTGATCGGGAGACGTGTTCCAATATGTCTCAGTTCTCGTCCCCTGGTACTCGGGTGCAACATTCCAGACGCTTTACTAACACTCTCCCGACTTGGAGAGTCAGTGCCTTTAACCTCCTGTTTGGCCCAGTTTGCAATTTCTGCGGAAGATGAACAGGAATAGGGAGAACCAATGAGAGACTAGCTGGAGGTGCCTGGACGGGCAAATTAAACTCTCATTTCCCACCAGGAAGAGGAATTAACCAAAGGCTCAGCGTGCCGTGCCGGAACCAGATTAGGGCCTGAAGCAATCCTGCGGTGTTGCGGCCAGCTCACAAGAAAGCGAGTTGAAGAAAGGAGCTCAGGGGCACTGTAATTCACAAACCTGCAGAGTTATAAATGACAGCTATTGTCCAAAAATATACTGAAGTAAGGCTGCCAAGAGGACTTGAAAGCGGGGCAGAATTGCAGGAAACCGATTTCAGGAGGTAGACTGGAATTGCATTTAAAGCATAGGAAAAGAGGCAGAACGTCCACAATGATGCACTTGGCCAAAAAGGGCGTATGCGTTTTTTCCTGAATATATTCAGGAAAAAACGCATACGCCCTTTTTGGCCAACCAAGCAAGCTTGCAAAGGAAATCTGCACTACAATGAAGTCTCACTTCCCCCCGGTCAAAAGGGCCATCTGAAAAAAGTGTAAAATCCAGAAAGGCAGGACAGGCCATGGAGAACTGGGAGCCTTGTTATGCTGATGGGCGGGATGTAAATTGCCAACAGCCACTCGGGAGAGGTGTATGGTGTTTCCTGAAACATCTAAAAAACAAAGCAACAGAGCTTAGGGCACTTCCACTTATGGTCCTATAGCTTAGGGAAATTAAAATCAAAAAGACACAGCCACCCCAAAGTTTGGGACGGCTCTGTTTACAAGAACCTCGTTTACGGTACAAGTTCAATATCGCAGAAAGTGAAAAATGGATAAAGAAGTTGTGGTACTTACGTACAATGCAATATCACTCAGCAATGAAATCTATGTCATCAGGCCCGTAGCAGCATAATGAGTGGATTCAGGTATGATGATTCTAACTGAAATAAGTCACACAGAAAAAGAAACATCATAAGATATCACTAATACACGGAATGTAAACTTGGCTACACAAGAACTGAATTACAAAACAGAACAGGGTGTCAAATGTAGAAAACCAACTTATGCTTGCTTAAGGGGACGGGTGAGTTGGGGTGCTGCATAAAACCAGAGATTGAAATGAGCACAGATACCGTTCCATAAGCCAAATATGTAATAGACAAGAGCTAGTCCTTGCTCAACGAAGTGGACTCAACACCCCATATTAAACGCCTAAGAATATACCTGACTAGTAAGAATCTACCTTACTAGTAAGAATCTTAAAACCTATGGATTTATATGTCTCCGAAAGAGAATCAAGTGTGTGTACAGCGGCATAAACGCAGCAGTGATAGGAATGGTGAGGTTCGGTGAGCAAATGCAGACCCTTTGAAGTCATATTGCATGGTACCCATTCCATGGGTCTCAACTCTCCATGTTTAAGGGATTCTTCCTTCAGCTAAAACATGCATGTGGAACCCAGAGTATGATCCACCATGTGGTCGGAAAACGTGTTCAAATGTGTCTCAGTTTTCGTCCCTGGTACTCGGGTGCAACATTCCAGACGCTTTACTAACACTCTCCCCACTTGGAGAGTCAGTGCCTTTAACCTCCTGTTTGGCCCAGTTAGCAATTTCTGCGGAAGATGAACAGGAATAGGGAGAACCAATGAGAGATTAGGTGGAGGTGTCCGGACGGGCCAATTTAACTCTCATTTCCCACCAGGAAGAGGAATTAACCAAAGGCTCAGCATGCCGTGCCGGAACCAAACTAGGGCCTGAAGCAATCCTGCGGTGTTGCGGCCAGCTCACAAGAAAGCGAGTTGAAGAAAGGAGCTCAGGGGCACTGTAATTCACAAACCTGCAGAGTTATAAATGACAGCTATCTTCCAAAAATATATTGAATTAGGATGCCAAGAGGAGTTGAAAGAGGGGCAGAATTGCAGGAAACCGATTTCAGGAGGTAGACTGGAATTGCATGTAAAGCATAGGAAAAGAGGCAGAACGCCCACAATGATGCACTTGGCCAAAAAGGGCGTATGCGTTTTTTCCTGAATATATTCAGGAAAAAACGCATACGCCCTTTTTGGCCAACCAAGCAAGCTTGCAAAGGAAATCTGCACTACAATGAAGTCTCACTGCCCCCCGGTCAAAAGGGCCATCTGAAAAAAGTGTAAAATCCAGAAAGGCAGGACAGGCCATGGAGAACTGGGAGCCTAGTTATGCTGATGGGCGGGATGTAAATTGCCAGCAGCCACTCTGGAGAAGTGTATGGTGTTTCCTGAAACATCCAAAAAACAAAGCAACAGAGCCTAGGGCACTTCCACTTATGGTCCTATAGCTTAGGGAAATTAAAATCAAAAAGACACAGCCACCCCAAAGTTTGGGACGGCTCTGTTTACAAGAACCTCGTTTACGGTACAAGTTGAATATCACAGAAAGCGAAAAATGGATAAAGAAATTGTGGTACTTACGTACAATGCAATATCACTCAGCAATGAAATCTATGTCAACAGGCCCGTAGCAGCATAATGAGTGGATTCAGGTACGATGATTCTAAGTGAAATTAGTCACACAGAAAAAGAAACATCATAAGATATCACTAATACACGGAATGTAAACTTGGCTACACAAGAACTGAATTACAAAACAGAACAGGGTGTCAAATGTAGAAAACCAACTTATGCTTGCTTAAGGGGACGGGTGAGTTGGGGTGCTGCATAAAACCAGAGATTGAAATTAGCACAGATACCGTTCCATAAGCCAAATATGTAATAGACAAGAGCTACTCCTTGCTCAATGAAGTGGACTCAACACTCCATATTAAACGCCTAAGAATGTACCTGACTAGTAAGAATCTTAAAACCTATGGATTTATATGTCTCCAAAAGAGAATCAAGCGTGTGTACAGCGGCATAAATGCAGCAGTGATAGGATTGCTGAGGTTCGGTGAGCAAATGCAGACCCTTTGAAGTCATATTGCATGGTACCCATTCCATGGGTCTCAACTCTCCAGGTTTAATGGATTCTTCCTTCAGCTAAAACATGCATGTGGAACCCAGAGTATGATCCACCGTGTGATCGGGAAACGTGTTCAAATGTGTCTCAGTTTTCGTCCCCTGGTACTCGGGTGCAACATTCCAGACGCTTTACTAACACTCTCCCCACTTGGAGAGTCAGTGCCTTTAACCTCCTGTTTGGCCCAGTGTGCAATTTCTGTGGAAGATGAACAGGAATAGGGAGAACCAATGAGACACTAGCTGGAGGTGTCTGGACGGGCAAATTTAACTCTCATTTCCCACCAGGAAGAGGAATTAACCAAAGGCTCAGCGTGCCATGCCGGAACCAGATTAGGGCCTCAAGCAATCCTGCGGTGTTGCGGCCAGCTCACAAGAAAGCGAGTTGAAGAAAGGAGCTCAGGGGCACTGTAATTCACAAACCTGTAGAGTTATAAATGACAGCTATCGTCCAAAAATATACTGAAGTAAGGCTGCCAAGAGGACTTGAAAGCGGGGCAGAATTGCAGGAACCGATTTCAGGAGGTAGACTGGAATTGCATTTAAAGCATAGGAAAAGAGGCAGAACGTGCACAATGATGCACTTGGCCAAAAAGGGCGTATGCATTTTTTCCTGCATATATTCAGGAAAAAACGCATACGCCCTTTTTGGCCAACCAAGCAAGCTTGCAAAGGAAATCTGCACTACAATGAAGTCTAATTACCCCCGGTCAAAAGGGCCATCTGAAAAAAGTGTAAAATCCAAAAAGGCAGGACAGGCCATAGAGAACTGGGAGCCTTGTTATGCTGATGGGCGGGATGTAAATTGCCAACAGCCACTCAGGAGAAGTGTATGGTGTTTCCTGAAACATCTAAAAAACAAAGCAACAGAGCCTAGGGCACTTCCACTTATGGTCCTATAGCTTAGGGAAATTAAAATCAAAAAGACATAGCCACCCCAAAGTTTCGGACGGCTCTGTTTACAAGAACCTCGTTTACGGGACAAGTTCAATATCACAGAAAGCGAAAAATGTATAAAGAAGTTGTGGTACTTACGTACAATGCAATATCACTCAGCAATGAAATCTATGTCATCAGGCCCATAGCAGCATAATGAGTGGATTCAGGTATGATGATTCTACCTGAAATAAGTCACACAGAAAAAGAAACATCATAAGATATCACTAATACACGGAATGTAAACTTGCCTACACAGGAACTGGATTACAAAACAGAACAGGGCCTCAAATTTAGAAAACCAACTTATGCTTGCTTAAGGGGAAAGGTGAGTTGGGGTGCTGCATAAAACCAGAGATTGAAATGAGCACCGATAAAGTTCCTTAAGCCAAATATGGAATAGACGAGAACTACTCCTTGCTCAACGAAATGGACTCAACACCCCATATTAAACGCCTAAGAATGTACCTGACTAGTAAGTATCTTAAAACCTATGGATTGCTATGTCTCTGAAAGAAAATCAAGCGTGTGTACAGGGGTATAAACGCAGCAGTGATAGGATTGGAGAGGTTCGGTGAGCAAATGAAGATCCTTTGAAGTCATATTGCATGGTACCCATTCCACGGGTCTCAACTCTCCAGGTTTAAGGGATTCTGCCTTCAGCTAAAACATGCATGTGGAACCCAGAGTATGATCAACCATGTGATCGGGAGACATGTTTCAATATGTCTCAGTTCTCATCTCTTGGTACTCGGGTGCAACATTTCAGACGCTTTACTAACACTCTCCCGACTTGGAGAGTCAGTGCCTTTAACCTCCTGTTTGGCCCAGTTTGCAATTTCTGCGGAAGATGAACAGGAATAGGGAGAACCAATGAGACACTAGCTGGAGGTGTCTGGACGGGCAAATTTAACTCTCATTTCCCAACAGGAAGAGGAATTAACCAAAGGCTCAGCGTGCCATGCCGGAACCAGATTAGGGCCTCAAGCAATCCTGCGGTGTTGCGGCCAGCTCACAAGAAAGCGAGTTGAAGAAAGGAGCTCAGGGGCACTGTAATTCACAAACCTGCAGAGTTATAAATGACAGCTATCGTCCAAAAATATACTGAAGTAAGCCTGCCAAGAGGACTTGAAAGCGGGGCAGAATTGCAGGAAACCGATTTAAGGAGGTAGACTGGAATTGCATTTAAAGCATAGGAAAAGAGGCAGAACGTCCACAATGATGCACTTGGCCAAAAAGGGCGTATGCGTTTTTTCCTGAATATATTCAGGAAAAAACGCATACGTCCTTTTTGGCCAACCAAGCAAGCTTGCAAAGGAAATCTGCACTACAATGAAGTCTCACTTCCCCCAGGTCTAAAGGGCCACCTGAAAAATGTGTAAAATCCAGAAAGGCAGGACAGGCCATGGAGAACAGGGAGCCTTGTTATGCTGATGGGCGGGATGTAAATTACCAACAGCCACTTGGGAGAGGTGTAAGTTATTTCCTGAAACATCTAAAGAACAAAGCAACGGAACCTAGGGCACTTCCACTTATTGTCCTATAGCTTAGGGAAATTAAAATCAAAAAGACACAGCCACCCCAAAGTTTGGGACGGCTCTGTTTACAAGAATCTCGTTTACAGTACAAGTTCAATATCGCAGAAAGTGAAAAATAGATAAAGAATTTGTGGTACTTACGTACAATGCAATATCACTCAGCAATGAAATCTATGTCATCAGGCCCGTAGCAGCATAATGAGTGGATTCAGGTATGATGATTCTACCTGAAATAAGTCACACAGAAAAAGAAACATCATAAGATATCACTAATACACGGAATGTAAACTTGGCTACACAGGAACTGGATTACAAAACAGAACAGGGTCTCAAATTGAGAAAACCAACTTATGCTTGCTTAAGGGGAAAGGTGAGTTGAGGTGCTGCATAAAACCAGAGATTGAAATGAGCACAGATAAAGTTCCTTAAGCCAAATATGGAATAGACAAGAACTACTCCTTTCTCAACGAAATGGACTCAACACCCCATATTAAACGCCTAAGAATGTACCTGACTAGTAAGTATCTTCAAACCTATGGATTGCTATGTCTCTGAAAGAGAATCAAGCATGTGTACAGCGGCATAAACGCAGCAGTGATAGGAGTGGAGAGGTTCGGTGAGCAAATGAAGACCTTTTGAAGTCATATTGCATGGTACCCATTCCACGGGTCTCAACTCTCCAGGTTTAAGGGATTCTTCCTTCAGCTAAAACATGCATGTGGAACCCAGAGTATGATCAACCATGTGATCGGGAGACGTGTTCCAATATGTCTCAGTTCTCATCCCCTGGTCCTCGGGTGCAACATTCCAGACGCTTTACTAACACTCTCCCGACTTGGAGAGTCAGTGCCTTTAACCTCCTGTTTGGCCCAGTTTGCAATTTCTGCGGAAGATGAACAGGAATAGGGAGAACCAATGAGAGACTAGCTGGAGGTGTCTGGACGGGCAAATTTAACTCTCATTTCCCACCAGGAAGAGGAATTAACCAAAGTCTCAGCGTGCCGTTCTGGAACCAGATTAGGGCCTGAAGCAATCCTGCGGTGTTGCAGCCAGCTCACAAGAAAGCGAGTTGAAGAAAGGAGCTCAGGGGCACTGTAATTCACAAACCTGTAGAGTTATAAATGACAGCTATCGTCCAAAAATATACTGAAGTAAGGCTGCCAAGAGGACTTGAAAGCGGGGTAGAATTGCAGGAAACCGATTTCAAGAGGTAGACTGGAATTGCATTTAAAGCATAGGAAAAGAGGCAGAACGTCCACAATGATGCACTTGGCCAAAAAGGGCGTATGCGTTTTTTCCTGAATATATTCAGGAAAACACGCATACGCCCTTTTTGGCCAACCAAGCAAGCTTGCAAAGGAAATCTGCACTACAATGAAGTCTCAATTACTCCCGGTCAAAAGGGCCACCTGAAAAAAGTGTAAATTCCAGAAAGGCAGGACAGGCCATGGAGAACTGGGAGCCTTGTCATGCTGATGGACGGGATGTAAATTGCCAACAGCCACTCAGGAGAAGTGTATGGTGTTTCCTGAAACATCTAAAAAACAAAGCAACAGAGCCTAGGGCACTTCCACTTCTGGTCCTATAGCTTAGGGAAATTAAAATCAAAAATACATAGCCACCCCAAAGTTTGGGACGGCTCTGTTTACCAGAACCTCGTTTACGGGACAAGTTCAATATCACAGAAAGCGAAAAATGTATAAAGAAGTTGTGGTACTTACGTACAATGCAATATCACTCAGCAATGAAATCTATGTCATCAGGCCCATAGCAGCATAATGAGTGGATTCAGGTATGTTGATTCTTACTGAAATAAGTCACACAGAAAAAGAAACATCATAAGATATCACTAATACACGGAATGTAAACTTGGCTATACAGGAACTGAATTACAAAACAGAACAGGGTCTCAAATTTAGAAAACCAACTTATGCTTGCTTAAGGGGAAAGGTGAGTTGGGGTGTTGCATAAAAGCAGAGATTGAAATGAGCACAGATAAAGTTCCTTAAGCCAAATATTGAATAGACAAGAGCTACTCCTTGCTCAACGAAATGGACTCAACACCCCATATTAAACGCCTAAGAACGTACCTGACTAGTAATTATCTTAAAACCTATGGATTGCTATGTCTCTGAAAGAGAATCAAGCGTGTGTACAGGGGCATAAATGCAGCAGTGATAGGATTGGAGAGGTTCGGTGAGTAAATGAAGACCCTTTGAAGATATATTGCATGGTACCCATTCCAAGGGTCTCAACTCTCCAGGTTTAAGGGATTCTTCCTTCAGCTAAAACATGCATGTGGAACCCAGAGTATGATCAACCGTGTGATCGGGAGACGTGTTCCAATATGTCTCAGTTCTCGTCCCCTGGTACTCGGGTGCAACATTCCAGACGCTTTACTAACACTCTCCCCACTTGGAGAGTCAGTGCCTTTAACCTCCTGTTTGGCCCAGTTTCGAATTTCTGCGGAAGATGAACAGGAATAGGGAGAACAAATGAGAGACTAGGTGGAGGTGTCTGGACGGGTAAATTTAACTCTCATTTCCCACCAGGAAGAAGAATTAACCAAAGGCTCAGCGTGCCGTGCCAGAGCCAGATTAGGGCCTGAAGCAATCCTGCGGTGTTGCGGCCAGCTCACAAGAAAGCGAGTTGAAGAAAGGAGCTCAGGGGCACTGTAATTCACAAAACTGCAGAGTTATAAATGACAGCTATCGTCCAAAAATATACTGAAGTAAGGCTGCCAAGAGGACTTGAAAGCGGGGCAGAATTGCGGGAAACCGATTTCAGGAGGTAGACTGGAATTGCATTTAAAGCATAGGAAAAGAGACAGAACGTCCACAATGATGCACTTGCCCAAAAAGGGCGTATGCGTTTTTTCCTGAATATATTCAGAAAAACACGCATACGCCCTTTTTAGGCAACCAAGCAAGCTTGCAAAGGAAATCTGCACTACAATGAAGTCTCACTTCCCCCCAGTGAAAAGGGCCACATGAAAAAAGTGTAAAATCCAGAAAGTCAGGACAGGCCATGGAGAACTGGGAGCCTTGTTATGCTGATGGACGGGATGTAAATTGCCAACAGCCACTCGGGAGTGGTGTATGGTGTTTCCTGAAACATCTAAAAAACAAAGCAACAGAGCCTAGGGCACTTCCACTTATGGGCCTATAGCTTAGGGAAATTAAAATCAAAAAGACACAGCCAAGGGAAAGTTTGGGACGGCTCTGTTTACAAGAACCCCGTTTATGGTACAAGTTCAATATCGCAGAAAGTGAAAAATGGATAAAGAAGTTGTGGTACTTACGTACAATGCAATATCACTCAGCAATGAAATCTATGTCATCAGGCCCATAGCAGAATAATGAGTGGATTCAGGTATGATGATTCTAACTGAAATAAGTCACACAGAAAAAGAAACATCATAAGATATCACTAATACACGGAATGTAAACTTGGCTATACAGGAACTGAATTACAAAACAGAACAGGGTCTCAAATTTAGAAAACCAACTTATGCTTGCTTAAGGGGAAAGGTGAGTTGGGGTGTTGCATAAAACCAGAGATTGAAATGAGCACAGATAAAGTTCTTTAAGCCAATTATTGAATAGACAAGAGCTACTCCTTGCTCAACGAAATGGACTCAACACCCCATATTAAATGCCCAAGAATGTACCTGACTAGTAAGTATCCTAAAACCTATGGATTGCTATGTCTCTGAAAGAGAATCAAGCGTCTGTACAGGGGCATAAACGCAGCAGTGATAGCATTGGAGAGGTTCGGTGAGCAAATGAAGACCCTTTGAAGTCATATTGCATGGTACCCATTCCATGGGTCTCAACTCTCCAGTTATAAGGGATTCTTCCTTAAGCTAAAACATGCATGTGGAACCCAGAGTATGATCCACCGTGTGATCGGGAAACGTGTTTAAATGTGTCTCAGTTCTCGTCCCCTGGTACTCGGGTGCAACATTCCAGACGCTTTACTAACACTCTCCCCACTTGGAGAGTCAGTGCCTTTAACCTCCTGTTTGGCCCAGTTTGCAATTTCTGTGGAAATTGAACAGGAATAGGGAGAACAAATGAGAGACTAGGTGGAGGTGTCCGGACGGGTAAATTTAACTCTCATTTCCCACCAGGAAGAGGAATTAACCAAAGGCTCAGCGTGCCATGCCGGAACCACACTAGGGCCAGAAGCAATCATGCGGTGTTGCGGCCAGCTCACAAGAAAGCGAGTTGAAGAAAGGAGCTCAGGGGCACTGTAATTCACAAACCTGCAGTGTTATAAATGACAGCTATCTTCCAAAAATATATTGAAGTAAGGCTGCCAAGAGGAGTTGAAAGCGGAGCAGAATTGCACGAAACCAATTTCAGGAGATAGACTGAAATTGCATGTAAAGCATAGGAAAAGAGGCAGAACGTCCACAATGATGCACTTGGCCAAAAAGGGCGTATGCGTTTTTTCCTGAATATATTCAGGAAAAAACGCATACGCCCTTTTTGGCCAACCAAGCAAGCTTGCAAAGGAAATCTGGACTACAATGAAGTCTCACTGCCCCCCGGTCAAAAGGGCCATCTGAATAAAGTGTAAAATCCAGAAAGGCAGGACAGGCCATGGAGAATGGGAGCCTTATGCTGATGGGCGGGATGTAAATTGCCAGCAGCCACTCTGGAGAAGTGTATGGTGTTTCCTGAAACATCCAAAAAACAAAGCAACAGAGCCTAGGGCACTTCCACTTATGGTCCTATAGCTTAGGGAAATTAAAATCAAAAAGACACAGCCACCCCAAAGTTTGGGACGGCTCTGTTTACAAGAACCTCGTTTACGGTACAAGTTCAATATCACAGAAAGTGAAAAATGGATAAAGAAGTTGTGGTACATACGTACAATGCAATATCACTCAGCAATGAAATCTATGTCATCAGGCCCGTAGCAGCATAATGAGTGGATTCAGGTACGATGATTCTAAGTGAAATAAGTCACACAGAAAAAGAAACATCATAAGATATCACTACTACACGGAATGTAAACTTGGCTACACAAGAACTGAATTACAAAACAGAACAGGGTGTCAAATGTAGAAAACCAACTTATGCTTGCTTAAGGGGAAAGGTGAGTTGGGGTGCTGCATACAACAAGAGATTGAAATTAGCACAGATACCGTTCCATAAGCCAAATATGTAATAGACAAGAGCTACTCCTTGCTCAACGAAGTGGACTCAACACCACATATTAAATGCCTAACAATATACCTGACTAGTAAGAATCTTACAACCTATGGATTTATATGTCTCCAAAAGAGAATCAAGCGTGTGTACAGTGGAATAAACGTAGCAGTGATAGGATTGGTGAGGTTCGGTGAGCAAATGCAGACCCTTTGAAGTCATATTGCATGGTACCCATTCCATGGGTCTCAACTCTCCATGTTTAAGGGATTCTTCCTTTAGCTAAAACATGCATGTGGAACCCAGAGTATGATCCACCATGTAATCGGGAAACGTGTTCAAATGTGTCTCAGTTTTCGTCCCCTGGTACTTGGGTGCAACATTCCAGACGCTTTACTAACACTCTCCCCACTTGGAGAGTCAGTGCCTTTAACCTCCTGTTTGGCCCAGTTCGCAATTTCTGTGGAAAATGAACAGGAATATGGAGAACCAATGAGAGACTAGGTGGAGGTGTCTGAACGGGCAAATTTAACTCTCATTTCCCACCAGGAAGAGGAATTAACCAAAGGCTCAACATGCCATGCCGGAACCAAACTAGGGCCTGAAGCAATCCTGCGGTGTTGCGGCCAGCTCACAAGAAAGCGAGTTGAAGAAAGGAGCTCAGGGGCACTGTAATTCACAAACCTGCAGAGTTATAAATGACAGCTATCTTCCAAAAATATATTGAAGTAAGGCAGCCAAGAGGAGTTGAAAGCGGGGCAGAATTGCAGGAAACCGATTTCAGGAGGTAGACTGGAATTGCATGTAAAGCATAGGAAAAGAGGCAGAACGTCCACAATGATGCACTTGGCCAAAAAGGGCGTATGCGTTTTTTCCTGAATATATTCAGGAAAAAACGCATACGCCCTTTTTGGCCAACCAAGCAAGCTTGCAAAGGAAATCTGCACTACAATGAAGTCTCACTGCCCCCATGGTCAAAAGGGCCATCTGAAAAAAGTGTAAAATCCAGAAAGGCAGGACAGGCCATGGAGAATGGGAGCCTTGTTATGCTGATGGGCGGATGTAAATTGCCAGCAGCCACTCTGGAGAAGTGTATGGTGTTTCCTGAAACATCCAAAAAACAAAGCAACAGAGCCTAGGGCACTTCCACTTATGGTCCTATAGATTAGGGAAATTAAAATCAAAAAGACACAGCCACCCCAAAGTTTGGGACGGCTCTGTTTACAAGAACCTCGTTTACGGTACAAGTTCAATATCACAGAAAGCGAAAAATGGATAAAGAATTTGTGGTACTTACGTACAATGCAATATCACTCAGCAATGAAATCTATGTCATCAGGCCCATAGCAGCATAAATAGTGGATTCAGGTACGATGATTCTAAGTGAAATAAGTCACAGAGAAAAAGAAACATCATAAGATATCACTAATACATGGAATGTAAACTTGGCTACACAAGAACTGAATCACAAAACAGAACAGGGTGTCAAATGTAGAAAACCAACTTATGCTTGCTTAAGTGGAAAGGTGAGTTGCGGTGCTACATAAAACCAGAGATTGAAATTAGCACAGATACCGTTCCATAAGCCAAATATGTAATAGACAAGAGCTACTCCTTGCTCAACGAAGTGGACTCAACACCCCACATTAAACGCCTAAGAATATACCTGACTAGTAATAATCTTAAAACCTAAGGATTTATATGTCTCCGAAAGAGAATCAAGCGTGTGTACACCGGCATAAACGCAGCAGTGATAGGATTGGTGAGGTTTGGTGAGGAAATGCAGACCCTTTGAAGTCATATTGCATGGTACCCATTCCATGGGTCTCAACTCTCCAGGTTTAAGGGATTCTTCCTTCAGCTAAAACATGCATGTGGAACCCAGAGTATGATCCACCGTGTGATCGGGAAACGTGTTCAAATGTGTCTCAATTTTCGTCCCCTGGTACTCGGGTGCAACATTCCAGACGCTTTACTAACACTCTCACCACTTGGAGAGTCAGTGCCTTTAACCTCCTGTTTGGCCCAGTTTGCAATTTCTGTGGAACATGAACAGGAATACGGAGAACCAATGAGAGACTAGGTGGAGGTGTCCGGACAGGCAAATTTAACTCTCATTTCCCACCAGGAAGAGGAATTAACCAAAGGCTCAGCGTGGCATGAAGGAACCAAATTAGGGCCTGAAGCAATCCTGCGGTGTTGCGGCCAGGTCACAAGAAAGCGAGTTGAAGAAAGGAGCTCAGGGACACTGTAATTCACAAACCTGCAGAGTTATAAATGACAGCTATCGTCCTAAAATATATTGAAGGAAGGCTGCCAAGAGTACTTGAAAGCGGGGCAGAATTGCAGGAAACCGATTTCAGGAGGTAGACTGGAATTGCATGTAAAGCATAGGAAAAGAGGCAGAAGGTCCACAATGATGCACTTGGCCTAAAAGGGCGTATGCGTTTTTTCCTCAGAAAAAAACGCATACGCACTTTTTGGCCAACCAAGCAAGCTTGCAAAGGAAATCTGCACTACAATGAAGTCTCACTGCCCCCCAGACAAAAGGGCTATCTGAAAAAAGTGTAAAATCCAGAAAGGCATGACAGGCCATGGAGATCTGGGAGCCTTGTTATGCTGATGGGTGGGATGTAAATTGCCAACAGCCAATCTGGAGAAGTGTATGGTGTTTCCTGAAACATCCAAAAAACAAAGCAACAGAGCCTAGGGCACTTCCACTTATGGTCCTATAGCTTAGGGAAATTAAAATCAAAAAGACACAGCCACCCCAAAGTTTGGGACGGCTGTGTTTACAAGAACCTCGTTTACCGTACAAGTTCAATATCACAGAAAGCGAAAAATGGATAAAGAAATTGTGGTACTTACGTACAATGCAATTTCACTCAGCAATGAAATCGATGTCATCAGGCCCGTAGCAGCCTAATGAGTGGATTCAGGTACGATGATTCTAAGTGAAATAAATCACACAGAAAAAGAAACATCATAAGATATCACTACTACACGGAATGTAAACTTGGCTACACAAGAACTGAATTACAAAACAGAACAGGGTGTCAAATGTAGAAAACCAACTTATGCTTGCTTAAGGGGAAAGGTGAGTTGGGGTGGTGCATAAAACCAGAGATTGAAATTAGCACAGATACCGTTCCGTACACCAAATATGTAATAGAGAAGAGCTACTCCTTGCTCAACGAAGTGGACTCAACACCCTATAATAAACGCCTAAGCATATATCTGACTAGTAAGAATCTTAAAACCTATGGATTTATATGTCTCCAAAAGAGAATCTATCGTGTGTACAGTGGCATAAACGCAGCAGTGATAGGATTGGTGAGGTTCGGTGAGCAAATGCAGACCCTTTGAAGTCATATTGCATGGTACCCATTCCATGGGTCTCAACTCTCCAGGTTTAAGGGATTCTTCCTTCAGCTAAACATGCATGTGGAACCCAGAGTATGATCCACCGTGTGATCGGGAACCGTGTTCAAATGTGTCTCAATTTTCGTCCCCTGGTACTCGGGTGCAACATTCTGGATGCTTTACTAACACTCTCCCCACTTGGAGAGTCAGTGCCTTTAACCTCCTGTTTGGCCCAGTTTGGAATTTCTGCGTAAGATGAACAGGAAGAGGGAGAACCAATGAGAGACTAGCTGGAGGTGTCTGGACGGACAAATTTAACTCTCATTACCGAGCAGGAAGAGGAATTAACCAAAGGCTCAGCGCGCCATGCCGGAAACAAACTAGGGCCTGAAGCAATCCTGCGGTGTTGCGGCCAGCTCACAAGGAAGCGAGTTGAAGAAAGGAGCTGAGGGGCACTGTAATTCACAAACCTGCAGAGTTATAAATGACAGCTATCGTCCTAAAATATATTGAAGGAAGGCTGCCAAGAGGACTTGAAAGCGGGTCAGAATTGCAGGAAACCGATTTCAGGAGGTACACAGGAATTGCATGTAAAGCATAGGAAAAGAGGCAGAAGGTCCACAATGATGCACTTGGCCTAAAAGGTCGTATGCGTTTTTTCCTGAATATATTCAGGAAAAAACGCATACGCACTTTTTGGCCAACCAAGCAAGCTTGCAAAGGAAATCTGCACTACAATGAAGTCTCACTGCCCCCCGGTCAAAAGGGCTATCTGAAAAAAGTGTAAAATCCAGAAAGGCAGGACAGGCCATGGAGATCTGGGAGCCTTGTTATGCTGATGGGAAGGATGAAGTTTCCAGCAGCCACTCTGGAGAAGTGTATGGTGTTTCTTGAAACATCCAAAAAACAAAGCAACAGAGCCTAGGGCATTTCCACTTATGGTCCTATAGCTTAGGGAAATTAAAATCAAAAAGACACAGCCACCCCAAAGTTTGGGACGGCTCTGTTTACAAGAACCTCGTTTACGGTACAAGTTCAATATCACAGAAAGCGAAAAATGGATAAAGAAGTTGTGGTAATTACGTACAATGCAATATCACTCAGCCATGAAATCTATGTCATCAGGCCCGTAGCAGCATAATGAGTGGATTCAGGTACGATGATTCTAAGTGAAATAAATCAAACAGAAAAAGAAACATCATAAGATATCACTACTACACGGAATGTAAACTTGGCTACACAAGAACTGAATTACAAAACAGAACAGGGTGTCAAATGTAGAAAACCAACTTATGCTTGCTTAAGGGGAAAGGTGAGTTGGGGTTCAGCATAAAACCAGAGATTGAAATTAGCACAGATACCGTTCCGTACGCCAAATATGTAATAGACAAGAGCTACTCCTTGCTCAACGAAGTGGACTCAACACCCCATAATAAACGCCTAAGCATATATCTGACTAGTAAGAATCTTAAAACCTATGGATTTATATGTCTCCAAAAGAGAATGTATCGTATGTACAGTGGCATAAACGCAGCAGTGATAGGATTGGTGAGTTTCGGTGAGCAAATGCAGACCCTTGGAAGTCATATTGCATGGTACCCATTCCATGGGTCTCAACTCTCCATGTTTAAGGGATTCTTCCTTCAGCTAAATCATGCATGTGGAACCCAGAATATGATCCACCGTGTGATCGGGAAACGTGTTCAAATGTGTCTCAGTTTTCGTCCCCTGGTACTCGGGTGCAACATTCCAGACGCTTTACTAACACTCTCCCCACTTGGAGAGTCAGTGCCTTTAACCTCCTGTTTGGCCGAGTTTGCAATTTCTGTGGAACATGAACAGGAAGAGGGAGAACCAATGAGAGACTAGCTGGAGGTGTCCGGTCGGGCAAATTTAACTCTCATTTCCCACCAGGAAGAGGAATTAACTAAAGGCTCAGCGTGCCATGCCGGAACCACACTAGGGCCCGAAGCAATCATGCGGTGTTGCGGCCAGCTCACAAGAAAGCGAGTTGAAGAAAGGAGCTCAGGGGCACTGTAATTCACAAACCTGCAGAGTTATAAATGACAGCTATCTTCCAAAAATATATTGAAGTAAGGCAGCCAAGAGGAGTTGAAAGCGGGGCAGAATTGCACGAAACCAATTTCAGGAGGTAGACTGGAATTGCATGTAAAGCATAGGAAAAGAGGCAGAACGTCCACAATGATGCACTTGGCCAAAAAGGGCGTATGCATTTTTTCCTGAATATATTCAGGAAAAAACGCATACGCCCTTTTTGGCCAACCAAGCAAGCTTGCAAAGGAAATCTGCACTACAATGAAGTCTCACTGCCCCCCCGGTCAAAAGGGCCATCTGAAAGAAGTGTAAAATCCAGAAAGGCAGGACAGGCCATGGAGAACTTGCAGCCTTGTTATGCTGATGGGCGGGATGTAAATTGCCAGCAGCCACTCTGGAGAAGTGTATGGTGTTTCCTGAAACATCCAAAAAACAAAGCAACAGAGCCTAGGGCACTTCCACTTACGGTCCTATAGCTTAGGGAAATTAAAATCAAAAAGACACAGCCACCCCAAAGTTTGGGACGGCTCTGTTTACAAGAACCTCGTTTACCGTACAAGTTCAATATCACAGAAAGCGAAAAATGGATAAAGAAGTTGTGGTACTTACGTACAATGCAATATCACTCAGCAATGATATCTATATCTTCAGGCCCTTAGCAGCATAATGAGTGGATTCAGGTATGATGATTCTAAGTGAAATAAGTCACACACAAAAAGAAACATCATAAGATATCACTACTACACGGAATGTAAGCTTGGCTACACAAGAACTGAATTACAAAACAGAACAGGGTGTCAAATGTAGAAAACCAACTAATGCTTGCTTAAGGGGAAAGGTGAGTTGGGGTGCTGCATAAAACCAGAGATTGAAATTAGCACAGATACCGTTCCATAAGCCAAATATGTAATAGACAAGAGCTACTCCTTGCTCAACAAAGTGGACTCAACACCCCATATGAAACGCCTAAGAATATACCTGACTAGTAAGAATCTACCTGACTAGTAAGAATCTTAAAACCTATGGATTTATATGTCTCCGAAAGAGAATCAAGCGTGTGTACAGCGGCATAAACACAGCAGTGATAGGACTGGTGAGGTTCGGTGAGCAAATGCAGACCCTTTAAAGTCATTTTGCATGGTACCCATTCCATGGGTCTCAACTCTCCATGTTTAAGGGATTCTTTCTTCAGCTAAAACATGCATGTGGAACCCAGAGTATGATCCACCGTGTGATCGGGAAACATGTTCAAATGTGTCTCAGTTTTCGTCCCCTGGTACTCGGGTGCAACATTCCAGACGCTTTACTAACACTCTCACCACTTGGAGAGTCAGTGCCTTTAACCTCCTGTTTGGCCCAGTTTGCAATTTCTGTGGAAAATGAACAGGAATAGGGAGAACCAGTGAGAGACTAGGTGGAGGTGTCCGGACGGGCAAATTTAACTCTCATTTCCCAACAGGAAGAGGAATTAACCAAAGGCTCAGCGTGCCATGCTGGAACCACACTAGGGCCAGAAGCAATCCTGCGGTGTTGCGGCCAGCTCACAAGAAAACGAGTTGAAGAAAGGAGCTCAGGGGCACTGTAATTCACAAACCTACAGAGTTATAAATGACAGCTATCTTCCAAAAATATATTGAGGTAAGGCTGCCAAGAGGAGTGGAAAGCGGGGCAGAATTGCAGGAAACCGATTTCAGGATGTACACTGGAATTGCATGTAAAGCATAGGAAAAGAGGCAGAACGTCCACAATGATGCACTTGGCCAAAAAGGGCGTATGTGTTTTCTCCTGAATATATTCAGGAAAAAACGCATACGCCCTATTTGGCCAACCAAGCAAGCTTGCAAAGGAAATCTGCACTACAATGAAGTCTCACTGCCCCCCCGGTCAAAAGGTCCATCTGAAAAAAGTGTAAAATCCAGAAAGGCAGGACAGGCCAAGGAGAACTAGGAGCAATATTATGCTGAAGGGCGGGATGTAAATTGCCAGCAGCCACTCTGGAGAAGTGTATGGTGTTTCCTGAAACATCCAAAAAACAAAGCAACAGAGCCGAGGGCACTTCCACTTATGGTCCTTTAGCTTAGGGAAATTAAAATCAAAAGGACACAGCCACCCCAAAGTTTGGGACAGCTCTGTTTACAAGAACCTCGTTTACGGTACAAGTTCAATATCACAGAAAGTGAAAAATGGATAAAGAAGTTGTGGTACTTACGTACAATGCAATATCACTCAGCAATGAAATCTATGTCATCAGGCCCGTAGCAGCATAATGAGTGGATTCAGGTATGATGATTCTAACTGAAATAAGTCACACAGAAAAAGAAACATCATAAGATATCACTAATACATGGGATGTAAACTTGGCTACACAGGAACTGGATTACAAAACAGAACAGGGTCTCAAATTTAGAAAACCAACTTATGCTTGCTTAAGGGGAAAGGTGAGTTGGGGTGCTGCATAATACCAGAGATTGAAATGAGCACAGATAAAGTTCCTTAAGCCAAATATGGAATAGACAAGAACTACTCCTTGCTCAACGAAATGGACTCAACACCCCATATTAAACGCCTAAGAATGTACCTGACTAGTAAGTATCTTAAAACCTATGGATTGCTATGTCTCTGAAAGAAAATCAAGCGTGTGTACAGGGGCATAAACGCAGCAGTGATAGGATTGGAGAGGTTCGGTGAGCAAATGAAGACCCTTTGAAGTCATATTGCATGGTACCCATTCCACGGGTCTCAACTCTCAAGGTTTAAGGGATTCTGCCTTCAGGTAAAACATGCACGTGGAACCCAGAGTATGATCAACCGTGTGATTGGGAGACGTGTTCCAATATGTCTCAGTTCTCGTCCCCTGGTACTCGGGTGCAACATTCCAGACGCTTTACTAACACTCTCCCGACTTGGAGAGTCAGTGCCTTTAACCTCCTGTTTGGCCCATTTGCAATTTCTGAGGAAGATGAACAGGAATAGGGAGAACCAATGAGAGACTAGGTGGAGGTGTCTGGACGGGCAAATTTAACTCTCATTTCCCACCAGGAAGAGGAATTAACCAAAGGCTCAGCGTGCCGTGCCGGAACCAGATTAGGGCCTGAAGCAATCCTGCGGTGTTGCGGCCAGCTCACAAGAAAGCGAGTTGAAGAAAGGAGCTCAGGGACACTGTAATTCAAAAACCTGCAGAGTTATAAATGACAGCTATCGTCCAAAAATATACTGAAGTAAGGCTGCCAAGAGGACTTGAAAGCGGGGCAGAATTGCAGGAAACCGATTTCAGGAGGTAGACTGGAATTGCATTTAAAGCATAGGAAAAGAGGCAGAACGTCCACAATGATGCACTTGGCCAAAAAGGGCGTATGCGTTTTTTCCTGAATATATTCAGGAAAAAACGCATACGCCCTTTTTGGCCAACCAAGCAAGCTTGCAAAGGAAATCTGCACTACAATGAAGTCTCACTTCCCCCCGGTCAAAAGGGCCATCTGAAAAAAGTGTAAAATCCAGAAAGGCAGGACAGGCCATGGATAACTGGGAACCTTGTTATGCTGATGGGTGGGATGTAAATTGCCAACAGCCACTCGGGAGAGGTGTATGGTGTTTCCTGAAACATCTAAAAAACAAAGCAACAGAGCCTAGGGCACTTCCACTTATGGTCCTATAGCTTAGGGAAATTAAAATCAAAAAGACACAGCCACCCCAAAGTTTTGGACCGCTCTATTTACAAGAACCTCGTTTACGGTACAAGTTCAATATCGCAGAAAGTGAAAAATGGATAAAGAAGTTGTGGTACTTACGTACAATGCAATATCACTCAGCAATGAAATCTATGTCATCAGGCCCGTAGCAGCATAATGAGTGGATTCAGGTATGATGATTCTAACTGAAATAAGTCACACAGAAAAAGAAACATCATAAGATATCACTAATACACGGAATGTAAACTTGGCTACACAGGAACTGGATTACAAAACAGAACAGGGTCTCAAATTTAGAAAACCAACTTATGCTTGCTTAAGGGGAAAGGTGAGTTGGGGTGCTGCATAAAACCAGAGATTGAAATGAGCACAGATAAAGTTCCTTAAGCCAAATATGGAATAGACAAGAACTACTCCTTGCTCAACGAAATGGACTCAACACCCCATATTAAACGCCTAAGAATGTACCTGACTAGTAAGTATCTTAAAACCTATGGATTGCTATGTCTCTGAAAGAAAATCAAGCGTGTGTACAGGGGCATAAACGCAGCAGTGATAGGATTGGAGAGGTTCGGTGAGCAAATGAAGACCCTTTGAAGTCATATTGCATGGTACCCATTCCACGGGTCTCAACTCTCAAGGTTTAAGGGATTCTGCCTTCAGGTAAAACATGCACGTGGAACCCAGAGTATGATCAACCGTGTGATCGGGAGACGTGTTCCAATATGTCTCAGTTCTCGTCCCCTGGTACTCGGGTGCAACATTCCACACGCTTTACTAACACTCTCCCGACTTGGAGAGTCAGTGCCTTTAACCTCCTGTTTGGCCCATTTGCAATTTCTGAGGAAGATGAACAGGAATAGGGAGAACCAATGAGAGACTAGGTGGAGGTGTCTGGACGGGCAAATTTAACTCTCATTTCCCACCAGGAAGAGGAATTAACCAAAGGCTCAGCGTGCCGTGCCGGAACCAGATTAGGGCCTGAAGCAATCCTGCGGTGTTGCGGCCAGCTCACAAGAAAGCGAGTTGAAGAAAGGAGCTCAGGGACACTGTAATTCACAAACCTGCAGAGTTATAAATGACAGCTATCGTCCAAAAATATACTGAAGTAAGGCTGCCAAGAGGACTTGAAAGCGGGGCAGAATTGCAGGAAACCGATTTCAGGAGGTAGACTGGAATTGCATTTAAAGCATAGGAAAAGAGGCAGAACGTCCACAATGATGCACTTGGCCAAAAAGGGCGTATGCGTTTTTTCCTGAATATATTCAGGAAAAAACACATACGCCCTTTTTGGCCAACCAAGCAAGCTTGCAAAGGAAATCTGCACTACAATGAAGTCTCACTTCCCCCGGTCAAAAGGGCCATCTGAAAAAAGTGTAAAATCCAGAAAGGCAGGACAGGCCATGGAGAACTGGGAGCCTTGTTATGCTGATGGGCGGGATGTAAATTGCCAACAGCCACTCGGGAGAGGTGTATGGTGTTTCCTGAAACATCTAAAAAACAAAGCAACAGAGCCTAGGGCACTTCCACTTATGGTCCTATAGCTTAGGGAAATTAAAATCAAAAAGACACAGCCACCCCAAAGTTTGGAACGGCTCTGTTTACAAGAACCTCGTTTACGGTACAAGTTCAATATCGCAGAAAGTGAAAAATGGATAAAGAAGTTGTGGTACTTACGTACAATGCAATATCACTCAGCAATGAAATCTATGTCATCAGGCCCGTAGCAGCATAATGAGTGGATTCAGGTATGATGATTCTAACTGAAATAAGTCACACAGAAAAAGAAACATCATAAGATATCACTAATACACGGAATGTAAACTTGGCTACACAGGAACTGGATTACAAAACAGAACAGGGTCTCAAATTTAGAAAACCACCTTATGCTTGCTTAAGGGGAAAGGTGAGTTGGGGTGCTGCATCAAACCAGAGATTGAAATGAGCACAGATAAAGTTCCTTAAGCCAAATATGGAATAGACAAGAACTACTCCTTGCTCAACGAAATGGACTCAACACCCCATATTAAACGCCTAAGAATGTACCTGACTAGTAAGTATCTTAAAACCTATGGATTGCTATGTGTCTGAAAGAAAATCAAGCGTGTGTACAGGGGCATAAACGCAGCAGTGATAGGATTGGAGAGGTTCGGTGAGCAAATGAAGACCCTTTGAAGTCATATTGCATGGTACCCATTCCACGGGTCTCAACTCTCAAGGTTTAAGGGATTCTGCCTTCAGCTAAAACATGCACGTGGAACCCAGAGTATGATCAACCGTGTGATCGGGAGACGTGTTCCAATATGTCTCAGTTCTCGTCCCCTGGTACTCGGGTGCAACATTCCACACGCTTTACTAACACTCTCCCGACTTGGAGAGTCAGTGCCTTTAACCTCCTGTTTGGCCCATTTGCAATTTCTGAGGAAGATGAACAGGAATAGGGAGAACCAATGAGAGACTAGCTGGAGGTGTCTGGACGGGCAAATTTAACTCTCATTTCCCACCAGGAAGAGGAAGTAACCAAAGGCTCAGCATGCCGTGCCGGAACCAGATTAGGGCCTGAAGCAATCCTGCGGTGTTGCAGCCAGCTCACAAGAAAGCGAGTTGAAGAAAGGAGCTCAGGGACACTGTAATTCACAAACCTGCAGAGTTATAAATGACAGCTATCGTCCAAAAATATACTGAAGTAAGGCTGCCAAGAGGACTTGAAAGCGGGGCAGAATTGCAGGAAACCGATTTCAGGAGGTAGACTGGAATTGCATTTAAAGCATAGGAAAAGAGGCAGAACGTCCACAATGATGCACTTGGCCAAAAAGGGCGTATGCGTTTTTTCCTGAATATATTCAGGAAAAAACGCATACGCCCTTTTTGGCCAACCAAGCAAGCTTGCAAAGGAAATCTGCACTACAATGAAGTCTCACTTCCCCCCGGTCAAAAGGGCCATCTGAAAAAAGTGTAAAATCCAGAAAGGCAGGACAGGCCATGGAGAACTGGGAACCTTGTTATGCTGATGGGCGGGATGTAAATTGCCAACAGCCACTCGGGAGAGGTGTATGGTGTTTCCTGAAACATCTAAAAAACAAAGCAACAGAGCCTAGGGCACTTCCACTTATGGTCCTATAGCTTAGGGAAATTAAAATCAAAAAGACACAGCCACCCCAAAGTTTGGGACAGCTCTGTTTACAAGAACCTCGTTTACGGTACAAGTTCAATATCGCAGAAAGTGAAAAATGGATAAAGAAGTTGTGGTACTTACGTACAATGCAATATCACTCAGCAATGAAATCTATGTCATCAGGCCCGTAGCAGCATAATGAGTGGATTCAGGTATGATGATTCTAACTGAAATAAGTCACACAGAAAAAGAAACATCATAAGATATCACTAATACACGGAATGTAAACTTGGCTACACAGGAACTGGATTACAAAACAGAACAGGGTCTCAAATTTAGAAAACCACCTTATGCTTGCTTAAGGGGAAAGGTGAGTTGGGATGCTGCATCAAACCAGAGATTGAAATGAGCACAGATAAAGTTCCTTAAGCCAAATATGGAATAGACAAGAACTACTCCTTGCTCAACGAAATGGACTCAACACCCCATATTAAACGCCTAAGAATGTACCTGACTAGTAAGTATCTTAAAACCTAAGGATTGCTATGTCTCTGAAAGAAAATCAAGCGTGTGTACAGGGGCATAAACGCAGCAGTGATAGGATTGGAGAGGTTCGGTGAGCAAATGAAGACCCTTTGAAGTCATATTGCATGGTACCCATTCCACGGGTCTCAACTCTCCAGGTTTAAAGGATTCTGCCTTCAGCTAAAACATGCACGTGGAACCCAGAGTATGATCAACCGTGTGATCGGGAGACGTGTTCCAATATGTCTCAGTTCTCGTCCCCTGGTACTCGGGTGCAACATTCCACACGCTTTACTAACACTCTCCCGACTTGGAGAGTCAGTGCCTTTAACCTCCTGTTTGGCCCAGTTTGCGATTTCTGCGGAGGATGAACAGGAATAGGGAGAACCAATGAGAGACTAGCTGGAGGTGTCTGGACGGGCAAATTTAACTCTCATTTCCCACCAGGAAGAGGAAGTAACCAAAGGCTCAGCGTGCCGTGACGGAACCAGATTAGGGCCTGAAGCAATCCTGCGGTGTTGCGGCCAGCTCACAAGAAAGCGAGTTGAAGAAAGGAGCTCAGGGGCACTGTAATTCACAAACCTGCAGAGTTATAAATGACAGCTACCGTCCAAAAATATACTGAAGTAAGGCTGCCAAGAGGACTTGAAAGCGGGGCAGAATTGCAGGAAACCGATTTCAGGAGGTAGACTGGAATTGCATTTAAAGCATAGGAAAAGAGGCAGAACGTCCACAATGATGCACTTGGCCAAAAAGGGCGTATGCGTTTTTTCCTGAATATATTCAGGAAAAAACGCATACGCCCTTTTTGGCCAACCAAGCAAGCTTGCAAAGGAAATCTGCACTACAATGAAGTCTCACTTCCCCCCGGTCAAAAGGGCCATCTGAAAAAAGTGTAAAATCCAGAAAGGCAGGACAGGCCATGGATAACTGGGAACCTTGTTATGCTGATGGGCGGGATGTAAATTGCCAACAGCCACTTGGGAGATGTGTATGGTGTTTCCTGAAACATCTAAAAAACAAAGCAACAGAGCCTAGGGCACTTCCACTTATGGTCCTATAGCTTAGGGAAATTAAAATCAAAAAGACACAGCCACCCCAAAGTTTGGGACCGCTCTGTTTACAAGAACCTCGTTTACGGTACAAGTTCAATATCGCAGAAAGTGAAAAATGGATAAAGAAGTTGTGGTACTTACGTACAATGCAATATCACTCAGCAATGAAATCTATGTCATCAGGCCCGTAGCAGCATAATGAGTGGATTCAGGTATGATGATTCTAACTGAAATAAGTCACACAGAAAAAGAAACATCATAAGATATCACTAATACACGGAATGTAAACTTGGCTACACAGGAACTGGATTACAAAACAGAACAGGGTCTCAAATTTAGAAAACCAACTTATGCTTGCTTAAGGGGAAAGGTGAGTTGGGGTGCTTCATAAAACCAGAGATTGAAATGAGCACAGATAAAGTTCCTTAAGCCAAATATGGAATAGACAAGAACTACTCCTTGCTCAACGAAATGGACTCAACACCCCATATTAAACGCCTAAGAATGTACCTGACTAGTAAGTATCTTAAAACCTAAGGATTGCTATGTCTCTGAAAGAAAATCAAGCGTGTGTACAGGGGCATAAACGCAGCAGTGATAGGATTGGAGAGGTTCGGTGAGCAAATGAAGACCCTTTGAAGTCATATTGCATGGTACCCATTCCACGGGTCTCAACTCTCCAGGTTTAAAGGATTCTGCCTTCAGCTAAAACATGCACGTGGAACCCAGAGTATGATCAACCGTGTGATCGGGAGACGTGTTCCAATATGTCTCAGTTCTCGTCCCCTGGTACTCGGGTGCAACATTCCAGACGCCTTAATAACACTCTCCCGACTTGGAGAGTCAGTGCCTTTAACCTCCTGTTTGGCCCAGTTTGCGATTTCTGCGGAAGATGAACAGGAATAGGGAGAACCAATGAGAGACTAGGTGGAGGTGTCTGGACGGGCAAATTTAACTCTCATTTCCCACCAGGAAGAGGAATTAACCAAAGGCTCAGCGTGCCGTGACGGAACCAGATTAGGGCCTGAAGCAATCCTGCGGTGTTGCGGCCAGCTCACAAGAAAGCGAGTTGAAGAAAGGAGCTCAGGGGCACTGTAATTCACAAACCTGCAGAGTTATAAATGACAGCTATCGTCCAAAAATATACTGAAGTAAGGCTGCCAAGAGGACTTGAAAGCGGGGCAGAATTGCAGGAAACCGATTTCAGGAGGTAGACTGGAATTGCATTTAAAGCATAGGAAAAGAGGCAGAACGTCCACAATGATGCACTTGGACAAAAAGGGCGTATGCGTTTTTTCCTGAATATATTCAGGAAAAAACGCATACGCCCTTTTTGGCCAACCAAGCAAGCTTGCAAAGGAAATCTGCACTACAATGAAGTCTCACTTCCCCCCGGTCAAAAGGGCCATCTGAAAAAAGTGTAAAATCCAGAAAGGCAGGACAGGCCATGGAGAACTGGGAACCTTGTTATGCTGATGGGCGGGATGTAAATTGCCAACAGCCACTCGGGAGAGGTGTATGGTGTTTCCTGAAACATCTAAAAAACAAAGCAACAGAGCCTAGGGCACTTCCACTTATGGTCCTATAGCTTAGGGAAATTAAAATCAAAAAGACACAGCCCCCCCAAAGTTTGGGACAGCTCTGTTTACAAGAACCTCGTTTACGGTACAAGTTCAATATCGCAGAAAGTGAAAAATGGATAAAGAAGTTGTGGTACTTACGTACAATGCAATATCACTCAGCAATGAAATCTATGTCATCAGGCCCGTAGCAGCATAATGAGTGGATTCAGGTATGATGATTCTAACTGAAATAAGTCACACAGAAAAAGAAACATCATAAGATATCACTAATACACGGAATGTAAACTTGGCTACACAGGAACTGGATTACAAAACAGAACAGGGTCTCAAATTTAGAAAACCAACTTATGCTTGCTTAAGGGGAAAGGTGAGTTGGGGTGCTGCATCAAACCAGAGATTGAAATGAGCACAGATAAAGTTCCTTAAGCCAAATATGGAATAGACAAGAACTACTCCTTGCTCAACGAAATGGACTCAACACCCCATATTAAACGCCTAAGAATGTACCTGACTAGTAAGTATCTTAAAACCTATGGATTGCTATGTCTCTGAAAGAAAATCAAGCGTGTGTACAGGGGCATAAACGCAGCAGTGATAGGATTGGAGAGGTTCGGTGAGCAAATGTAGACCCTTTGAAGTCATATTGCATGGTACCCATTCCACGGGTCTCAACTCTCAAGGTTTAAGGGATTCTGCCTTCAGGTAAAACATGCACGTGGAACCCAGAGTATGATCAACCGTGTGATCGGGAGACGTGTTCCAATATGTCTCAGTTCTCGTCCCCTGGTACTCGGGTGCAACATTCCACACGCTTTACTAACACTCTCCCGACTTGGAGAGTCAGTGCCTTTAACCTCCTGTTTGGCCCATTTGCAATTTCTGAGGAAGATGAACAGGAATAGGGAGAACCAATGAGAGACTAGCTGGAGGTGTCTGGACGGGCAAATTTAACTCTCATTTCCCACCAGGAAGAGGAATTAACCAAAGGCTCAGCGTGCCGTGCCGGAACCAGATTAGGGCCTGAAGCAATCCTGCGGTGTTGCGGCCAGCTCACAAGAAAGCGAGTTGAAGAAAGGAGCTCAGGGGCACTGTAATTCACAAACCTGCAGAGTTATAAATGACAGCTATCGTCCAAAAATATACTGAAGTAAGGCTGCCAAGAGGACTTGAAAGCGGGGCAGAATTGCAGGAAACCGATTTCAGGAGGTAGACTGGAATTGCATTTAAAGCATAGGAAAAGAGGCAGAACGTCCACAATGATGCACTTGGCCAAAAAGGGCGTATGCGTTTTTTCCTGAATATATTCAGGAAAAAACGCATACGCCCTTTTTGGCCAACCAAGCAAGCTTGCAAAGGAAATCTGCACTACAATGAAGTCTCACTTCCCCCCGGTCAAAAGGGCCATCTGAAAAAAGTGTAAAATCCAGAAAGGCAGGACAGGCCATGGAGAACTGGGAACCTTGTTATGCTGATGGGCGGGATGTAAATTGCCAACAGCCACTCGGGAGAGGTGTATGGTGTTTCCTGAAACATCTAAAAAACAAAGCAACAGAGCCTAGGGCACTTCCACTTATGGTCCTATAGCTTAGGGAAATTAAAATCAAAAAGACACAGCCACCCCAAAGTTTGGGACAGCTCTGTTTACAAGAACCTCGTTTACGGTACAAGTTCAATATCGCAGAAAGTGAAAAATGGATAAAGAAGTTGTGGTACTTACGTACAATGCAATATCACTCAGCAATGAAATCTATGTCATCAGGCCCGTAGCAGCATAATGAGTGGATTCAGTTATGATGATTCTAACTGAAATAAGTCACACAGAAAAAGAAACATCATAAGATATCACTAATACACGGAATGTAAACTTGGCTACACAGGAACTGGATTACAAAACAGAACAGGTTCTCAAATTTAGAAAACCACCTTATGCTTGCTTAAGGGGAAAGGTGAGTTGGGATGCTGCATCAAACCAGAGATTGAAATGAGCACAGATAAAGTTCCTTAAGCCAAATATGGAATAGACAAGAACTACTCCTTGCTCAACGAAATGGACTCAACACCCCATATTAAACGCCTAAGAATGTACCTGACTAGTAAGTATCTTAAAACCTAAGGATTGCTATGTCTCTGAAAGAAAATCAAGCGTGTGTACAGGGGCATAAACGCAGCAGTGATAGGATTGGAGAGGTTCGGTGAGCAAATGAAGACCCTTTGAAGTCATATTGCATGGTACCCATTCCACGGGTCTCAACTCTCCAGGTTTAAAGGATTCTGCCTTCAGCTAAAACATGCACGTGGAACCCAGAGTATGATCAACCGTGTGATTGGGAGACGTGTTCCAATATGTCTCAGTTCTCGTCCCCTGGTACTCGGGTGCAACATTCCAGACGCTTTACTAACACTCTCCCGACTTGGAGAGTCAGTGCCTTTAACCTCCTGTTTGGCCCAGTTTGCGATTTCTGCGGAAGATGAACAGGAATAGGGAGAACCAATGAGAGACTAGCTGGAGGTGTCTGGACGGGCAAATTTAACTCTCATTTCCCACCAGGAAGAGGAAGTAACCAAAGGCTCAGCGTGCCGTGACGGAACCAGATTAGGGCCTGAAGCAATCCTGCGGTGTTGCGGCCAGCTCACAAGAAAGCGAGTTGAAGAAAGGAGCTCAGGGGCACTGTAATTCACAAACCTGCAGAGTTATAAATGACAGCTATCGTCCAAAAATATACTGAAGTAAGGCTGCCAAGAGGACTTGAAAGCGGGGCAGAATTGCAGGAAACCGATTTCAGGAGGTAGACTGGAATTGCATTTAAAGCATAGGAAAAGAGGCAGAACGTCCACAATGATGCACTTGGCCAAAAAGGGCGTATGCGTTTTTTCCTGAATATATTCAGGAAAAAACGCATACGCCCTTTTTGGCCAACCAAGCAAGCTTGCAAAGGAAATCTGCACTACAATGAAGTCTCACTTCCCCCCGGTCAAAAGGGCCATCTGAGAAAAGTGTAAAATCCAGAAAGGCAGGACAGGCCATGGAGAACTGGGAGCCTTGTTATGCTGATGGGCGGGATGTAAATTGCCAACAGCCACTCGGGAGAGGTGTATGGTGTTTCCTGAAACATCTAAAAAACAAAGCAACAGAGCCTAGGGCACTTCCACTTATGGTCCTATAGCTTAGGGAAATTAAAATCAAAAAGACACAGCCACCCCAAAGTTTTGGACCGCTCTATTTACAAGAACCTCGTTTACGGTACAAGTTCAATATCGCAGAAAGTGAAAAATGGATAAAGAAGTTGTGGTACTTACGTACAATGCAATATCACTCAGCAATGAAATCTATGTCATCAGGCCCGTAGCAGCATAATGAGTGGATTCAGGTATGATGATTCTAACTGAAATAAGTCACACAGAAAAAGAAACATCATAAGATATCACTAATACACGGAATGTAAACTTGGCTACACAGGAACTGGATTACAAAACAGAACAGGGTCTCAAATTTAGAAAACCAACTTATGCTTGCTTAAGGGGAAAGGTGAGTTGGGGTGCTGCATAAAACCAGAGATTGAAATGAGCACAGATAAAGTTCCTTAAGCCAAATATGGAATAGACAAGAACTACTCCTTGCTCAACGAAATGGACTCAACACCCCATATTAAACGCCTAAGAATGTACCTGACTAGTAAGTATCTTAAAACCTATGGATTGCTCTGTCTCTGAAAGAAAATCAAGCGTGTGTACAGGGGCATAAACGCAGCAGTGATAGGATTGGAGAGGTTCGGTGAGCAAATGAAGACCCTTTGAAGTCATATTGCATGGTACCCATTCCACGGGTCTCAACTCTCAAGGTTTAAGGGATTCTTCCTTCAGCTAAAACATGCACGTGGAACCCAGAGTATGATCAACCGTGTGATCGGGAGACGTGTTCCAATATGTCTCAGTTCTCGTCCCCTGGTACTCGGGTGCAACATTCCACACGCTTTACTAACACTCTCCCGACTTGGAGAGTCAGTGCCTTTAACCTCCTGTTTGGCCCATTTGCAATTTCTGAGGAAGATGAACAGGAATAGGGAGAACCAATGAGAGACTAGGTGGAGGTGTCTGGACGGGCAAATTTAACTCTCATTTCCCACCAGGAAGAGGAATTAACCAAAGGCTCAGCGTGCCGTGGCGGAACCAGATTAGGGCCTGAAGCAATCCTGCGGTGTTGCGGCCAGCTCACAAGAAAGCGAGTTGAAGAAAGGAGCTCAGGGACACTGTAATTCACAAACCTGCAGAGTTATAAATGACAGCTATCGTCCAAAAATATACTGAAGTAAGGCTGCCAAGAGGACTTGAAAGCGGGGCAGAATTGCAGGAAACCGATTTCAGGAGGTAGACTGGAATTGCATTTAAAGCATAGGAAAAGAGGCAGAACGTCCACAATGATGCACTTGGCCAAAAAGGGCGTATGCATTTTTTCCTGCATATATTCAGGAAAAACGCATACGCCCTTTTTGGCCAACCAAGCAAGCTTGCAAAGGAAATCTGCACTACAATGAAGTCTCACTTCCCCCCGGTCAAAAGGGCCATCTGAAAAAAGTGTAAAATCCAGAAAGGCAGGACAGGCCATGGAGAACTGGGAGCCTTATTATGCTGATGGGCGGGATGTAAATTGCCAACAGCCACTCGGGAGAGGTGTATGGTGTTTCCTGAAACATCTAAAAAACAAAGCAACAGAGCCTAGGGCACTTCCACTTATGGTCCTATAGCTTAGGGAAATTAAAATCAAAAAGACACAGCCACCCCAAAGTTTTGGACCGCTCTGTTTACAAGAACCTCGTTTACGGTACAAGTTCAATATCGCAGAAAGTGAAAAATGGATAAAGAAGTTGTGGTACTTACGTACAATGCAATATCACTCAGCAATGAAATCTATGTCATCAGGCCCGTAGCAGCATAATGAGTGGATTCAGGTATGATGATTCTAACTGAAATAAGTCACACAGAAAAAGAAACATCATAAGATATCACTAATACACGGAATGTAAACTTGGCTACACAGGAACTGGATTACAAAACAGAACAGGGTCTCAAATTTAGAAAACCAACTTATGCTTGCTTAAGGGGAAAGGTGAGTTGGGGTGCTGCATCAAACCAGAGATTGAAATGAGCACAGATAAAGTTCCTTAAGCCAAATATGGAATAGACAAGAACTACTCCTTGCTCAACGAAATGGACTCAACACCCCATATTAAACGCCTAAGAATGTACCTGACTAGTAAGTATCTTAAAACCTATGGATTGCTATGTCTCTGAAAGAAAATCAAGCGTGTGTACAGGGGCATAAACGCAGCAGTGATAGGATTGGAGAGGTTCGGTGAGCAAATGAAGACCCTTTGAAGTCATATTGCATGGTACCCATTCCACGGGTCTCAACTCTCAAGGTTTAAGGGATTCTGCCTTCAGCTAAAACATGCACGTGGAACCCAGAGTATGATCAACCGTGTGATCGGGAGACGTGTTCCAATATGTCTCAGTTCTCGTCCCCTGGTACTCGGGTGCAACATTCCACACGCTTTACTAACACTCTCCCGACTTGGAGAGTCAGTGCCTTTAACCTCCTGTTTGGCCCATTTGCAATTTCTGAGGAAGATGAACAGGAATAGGGAGAACCAATGAGAGACTAGCTGGAGGTGTCTGGACGGGCAAATTTAACTCTCATTTCCCACCAGGAAGAGGAATTAACCAAAGGCTCAGCGTGCCGTGCCGGAACCAGATTAGGGCCTGAAGCAATCCTGCGGTGTTGCGGCCAGCTCACAAGAAAGCGAGTGGAAAAAAGGAGCTCAGGGACACTGTAATTCACAAACCTGCAGAGTTATAAATGACAGCTATCGTCCAAAAATATACTGAAGTAAGGCTGCCAAGAGGACTTGAAAGCGGGGCAGAATTGCAGGAAACCGATTTCAGGAGGTAGACTGGAATTGCATTTAAAGCATAGGAAAAGAGGCAGAAAGTCCACAATGATGCACTTGGCCAAAAAGGGCGTATGCGTTTTTTCCTGAATATATTCAGGAAAAAACGCATACGCCCTTTTTGGCCAACCAAGCAAGCTTGCAAAGGAAATCTGCACTACAATGAAGTCTCACTTACCCCCGGTCAAAAGGGCCATCTGAAAAAAGTGTAAAATCCAGAAAGGCAGGACAGGCCATGGAGAACTGGGAGCCTTGTTATGCTGATGGGTGGGATGTAAATTGCCAACAGCCACTCGGGAGAGGTGTATGGTGTTTCCTGAAACATCTAAAAAACAAAGCAACAGAGCCTAGGGCACTTCCACTTATGGTCCTATAGCTTAGGGAAATTAAAATCAAAAAGACACAGCCACCCCAAAGTTTGGGACCGCTCTGTTTACAAGAACCTCGTTTACGGTACAAGTTCAATATCGCAGAAAGTGAAAAATGGATAAAGAAGTTGTGGTACTTACGTACAATGCAATATCACTCAGCAATGAAATCTATGTCATCAGGCCCGTAGCAGCATAATGAGTGGATTCAGGTATGATGATTCTAACTGAAATAAGTCACACAGAAAAAGAAACATCATAAGATATCACTAATACACGGAATGTAAAATTGGCTACACAGGAACTGGATTACAAAACAGAACAGGTTCTCAAATTTAGAAAACCACCTTATGCTTGCTTAAGGGGAAAGGTGAGTTGGGATGCTGCATAAAACCAGAGATTGAAATGAGCACAGATAAAGTTCCTTAAGCCAAATATGGAATAGACAAGAACTACTCCTTGCTCAACGAAATGGACTCAACACCCCATATTAAACGCCTAAGAATGTACCTGACTAGTAAGTATCTTAAAACCTATGGATTGCTATGTCTCTGAAAGAAAATCAAGCGTGTGTACAGGGGCATAAACGCAGCAGTGATAGGATTGGAGAGGTTCGGTGAGCAAATGAAGACCCTTTGAAGTCATATTGCATGGTACCCATTCCACGGGTCTCAACTCTCCAGGTTTAAGGGATTCTGCCTTCAGCTAAAACATGCACGTGGAACCCAGAGTATGATCAACCGTGTGAACGGGAGACGTGTTCCAATATGTCTCAGTTCTCGTCCCCTGGTACTCGGGTGCAACATTCCAGACGCTTTACTAACACTCTCCCGACTTGGAGAGTCAGTGCCTTTAACCTCCTGTTTGGCCCAGTTTGCGATTTCTGCGGAAGATGAACAGGAATAGGGAGAACCAATGAGAGACTAGCTGGAGGTGTCTGGACGGGCAAATTTAACTCTCATTTCCCACCAGGAAGAGGAAGTAACCAAAGGCTCAGCGTGCCGTGCCGGAACCAGATTAGGGCCTGAAGCAATCCTGCGGTGTTGCGGCCAGCTCACAAGAAAGCGAGTTGAAGAAAGGAGCTCAGGGGCACTGTAATTCACAAACCTGCAGAGTTATAAATGACAGCTATCGTCCAAAAATATACTGAAGTAAGGCTGCCAAGAGGACTTGAAAGCGGGGCAGAATTGCAGGAAACCGATTTCAGGAGGTAGACTGGAATTGCATTTAAAGCATAGGAAAAGAGGCAGAACGTCCACAATGATGCACTTGGCCAAAAAGGGCATATGCGTTTTTTCCTGAATATATTCAGGAAAAAACGCATACGCCCTTTTTGGCCAACCAAGCAAGCTTGCAAAGGAAATCTGCACTACAATGAAGTCTCACTTCCCCCCGGTCAAAAGGGCCATCTGAAAAAAGTGTAAAATCCAGAAAGGCAGGACAGGCCATGGATAACTGGGAACCTTGTTATGCTGATGGGCGGGATGTAAATTGCCAACAGCCACTCGGGAGAGGTGTATGGTGTTTCCTGAAACATCTAAAAAACAAAGCAACAGAGCCTAGGGCACTTCCACTTATGGTCCTATAGCTTAGGGAAATTAAAATCAAAAAGACACAGCCACCCCAAAGTTTGGGACAGCTCTGTTTACAAGAACCTCGTTTACGGTACAAGTTCAATATCGCAGAAAGTGAAAAATGGATAAAGAAGTTGTGGTACTTACGTACAATGCAATATCACTCAGCAATGAAATCTATGTCATCAGGCCCGTAGCAGCATAATGAGTGGATTCAGGTATGATGATACTAACTGAAATAAGTCACACAGAAAAAGAAACATCATAAGATATCACTAATACACGGAATGTAAACTTGGCTACACAGGAACTGGATTACAAAACAGAACAGGGTCTCAAATTTAGAAAACCAACTTATGCTTGCTTAAGGGGAAAGGTGAGTTGGGGTGCTGCATCAAACCAGAGATTGAAATGAGCACAGATAAAGTTCCTTAAGCCAAATATGGAATAGACAAGAACTACTCCTTGCTCAACGAAATGGACTCAACACCCCATATTAAACGCCTAAGAATGTACCTGACTAGTAAGTATCTTAAAACCTATGGATTGCTATGTCTCTGAAAGAAAATCAAGCGTGTGTACAGGGGCATAAACGCAGCAGTGATAGGATTGGAGAGGTTCGGTGAGCAAATGTAGACCCTTTGAAGTCATATTGCATGGTACCCATTCCACGGGTCTCAACTCTCAAGGTTTAAGGGATTCTGCCTTCAGGTAAAACATGCACGTGGAACCCAGAGTATGATCAACCGTGTGATCGGGAGACGTGTTCCAATATGTCTCAGTTCTCGTCCCCTGGTACTCGGGTGCAACATTCCACACGCTTTACTAACACTCTCCCGACTTGGAGAGTCAGTGCCTTTAACCTCCTGTTTGGCCCATTTGCAATTTCTGAGGAAGATGAACAGGAATAGGGAGAACCAATGAGAGACTAGCTGGAGGTGTCTGGACGGGCAAATTTAACTCTCATTTCCCACCAGGAAGAGGAAGTAACCAAAGGCTCAGCATGCCGTGCCGGAACCAGATTAGGGCCTGAAGCAATCCTGCGGTGTTGCGGCCAGCACACAAGAAAGCGAGTTGAAGAAAGGAGCTCAGGGGCACTGTAATTCACAAACCTGCAGAGTTATAAATGACAGCTATCGTCCAAAAATATACTGAAGTAAGGCTGCCAAGAGGACTTAAAAGCGGGGCAGAATTGCAGGAAACCGATTTCAGGAGGTAGACTGGAATTGCATTTAAAGCATAGGAAAAGAGGCAGAACGTCCACAATGATGCACTTGGCCAAAAAGGGCGTATGCGTTTTTTCCTGAATATATTCAGGAAAAAACGCATACGCCCTTTTTGGCCAACCAAGCAAGCTTGCAAAGGAAATCTGCACTACAATGAAGTCTCACTTCCCCCCGGTCAAAAGGGCCATCTGAAAAAAGTGTAAAATCCAGAAAGGCAGGACAGGCCATGGAGAACTGGGAACCTTGTTATGCTGATGGGCGGGATGTAAATTGCCAACAGCCACTCGGGAGAGGTGTATGGTGTTTCCTGAAACATCTAAAAAACAAAGCAACAGAGCCTAGGGCACTTCCACTTATGGTCCTATAGCTTAGGGAAATTAAAATCAAAAAGACACAGCCACCCCAAAGTTTGGGACAGCTCTGTTTACAAGAACCTCGTTTACGGTACAAGTTCAATATCGCAGAAAGTGAAAAATGGATAAAGAAGTTGTGGTACTTACGTACAATACAATATCACTCAGCAATGAAATCTATGTCATCAGGCCCGTAGCAGCATAATGAGTGGATTCAGTTATGATGATTCTAACTGAAATAAGTCACACAGAAAAAGAAACATCATAAGATATCACTAATACACGGAATGTAAACTTGGCTACACAGGAACTGGATTACAAAACAGAACAGGGTCTCAAATTTAGAAAACCACCTTATGCTTGCTTAAGGGGAAAGGTGAGTTGGGATGCTGCATCAAACCAGAGATTGAAATGAGCACAGATAAAGTTCCTTAAGCCAAATATGGAATAGACAAGAACTACTCCTTGCTCAAGGAAATGGACTCAACACCCCATATTAAACGCCTAAGAATGTACCTGACTAGTAAGTATCTTAAAACCTAAGGATTGCTATGTCTCTGAAAGAAAATCAAGCGTGTGTACAGGGGCATAAACGCAGCAGTGATAGGATTGGAGAGGTTCGGTGAGCAAATGAAGACCCTTTGAAGTCATATTGCATGGTACCCATTCCACGGGTCTCAACTCTCCAGGTTTAAAGGATTCTGCCTTCAGCTAAAACATGCACGTGGAACCCAGAGTATGATCAACCGTGTGATCGGGAGACGTGTTCCAATATGTCTCAGTTCTCATCCCCTGGTACTCGGGTACAACATTCCAGACGCTTTACTAACACTCTCCCGACTTGGAGAGTCAGTGCCTTTAACCTCCTGTTTGGCCCAGTTTGCGATTTCTGCGGAAGATGAACAGGAATAGGGAGAACCAATGAGAGACTAGCTGGAGGTGTCTGGACGGGCAAATTTAACTCTCATTTCCCACCAGGAAGAGGAAGTAACCAAAGGCTCAGCGTGCCGTGCCGGAACCAGATTAGGGCCTGAAGCAATCCTGCGGTGTTGCGGCCAGCTCACAAGAAAGCGAGTTGAAGAAAGGAGCTCAGGGGCACTGTAATTCACAAACCTGCAGAGTTATAAATGACAGCTATCGTCCAAAAATATACTGAAGTAAGGCTGCCAAGAGGACTTGAAAGCGGGGCAGAATTGCAGGAAACCGATTTCAGGAGGTAGACTGGAATTGCATTTAAAGCATAGGAAAAGAGGCAGAACGTCCACAATGATGCACTTGGCCAAAAAGGGCGTATGCGTTTTTTCCTGAATATATTCAGGAAAAAACGCATACGCCCTTTTTGGCCAACCAAGCAAGCTTGCAAAGGAAATCTGCACTACAATGAAGTCTCACTTCCCCCCGGTCAAAAGGGCCATCTGAAAAAAGTGTAAAATCCAGAAAGGCAGGACAGGCCATGGAGAACTGGGAACCTTGTTATGCTGATGGGCGGGATGTAAATTGCCAAAGCCACTCGGGAGAGGTGTATGGTGTTTCCTGAAACATCTAAAAAACAAAGCAACAGAGCCTAGGGCACTTCCACTTATGGTCCTATAGCTTAGGGAAATTAAAATCAAAAAGACACAGCCACCCCAAAGTTTGGGACAGCTCTGTTTACAAGAACCTCGTTTACGGTACAAGTTCAATATCGCAGAAAGTGAAAAATGGATAAAGAAGTTGTGGTACTTACGTACAATGCAATATCACTCAGCAATGAAATCTATGTCATCAGGCCCGTAGCAGCATAATGAGTGGATTCAGGTATGATGATTCTAACTGAAATAAGTCACACAGAAAAGAAACATCATAAGATATCACTAATACACGGAATGTAAACTTGGCTACACAGGAACTGGATTACAAAACAGAACAGGGTCTCAAATTTAGAAAACCAACTTATGCTTGCTTAAGGGGAAAGGTGAGTTGGGGTGCTGCATCAAACCAGAGATTGAAATGAGCACAGATAAAGTTCCTTAAGCCAAATATGGAATAGACAAGAACTACTCCTTGCTCAACGAAATGGACTCAACACCCCATATTAAACGCCTAAGAATGTACCTGACTAGTAAGTATCTTAAAACCTATGGATTGCTATGTCTCTGAAAGAAAATCAAGCGTGTGTACAGGGGCATAAACGCAGCAGTGATAGGATTGGAGAGGTTCGGTGAGCAAATGAAGACCCTTTGAAGTCATATTGCATGGTACCCATTCCACGGGTCTCAACTCTCAAGGTTTAAGGGATTCTGCCCTCAGGTAAAACATGCACGTGGAACCCAGAGTATGATCAACCGTGTGATCGGGAGACGTGTTCCAATATGTCTCAGTTCTCGTCCCCTGGTACTCGGGTGCAACATTCCACACGCTTTACTAACACTCTCCCGACTTGGAGAGTCAGTGCCTTTAACCTCCTGTTTGGCCCATTTGCAATTTCTGAGGAAGATGAACAGGAATAGGGAGAACCAATGAGAGACTAGGTGGAGGTGTCTGGACGGGCAAATTTAACTCTCATTTCCCACCAGGAAGAGGAATTAACCAAAGGCTCAGCGTGCCGTGCCGGAACCAGATTAGGGCCTGAAGCAATCCTGCGGTGTTGCGGCCAGCTCACAAGAAAGCGAGTTGAAGAAAGGAGCTCAGGGACACTGTAATTCACAAACCTGCAGAGTTATAAATGACAGCTATCGTCCAAAAATATATTGAAGTAAGGCTGCCAAGAGGACTTGAAAGCGGGGCAGAATTGCAGGAAACCGATTTCAGGAGGTAGACTGGAATTGCATTTAAAGCATAGGAAAAGAGGCAGAACGTCCACAATGATGCACTTGGCCAAAAAGGGCGTATGCGTTTTTTCCTGAATATATTCAGGAAAAAACGCATACGCCCTTTTTGGCCAACCAAGCAAGCTTGCAAAGGAAATCTGCACTACAATGAAGTCTCACTTCCCCCCGGTCAAAAGGGCCATCTGAAAAAAGTGTAAAATCCAGAAAGGCAGGACAGGCCATGGAGAACTGGGAGCCTTGTTATGCTGATGGGCGGGATGTAAATTGCCAACAGACACTCGGGAGAGGTGTATGGTGTTTCCTGAAACATCTAAAAAACAAAGCAACAGAGCCTAGGGCACTTCCACTTATGGTCCTATAGCTTAGGGAAATTAAAATCAAAAAGACACAGCCACCCCAAAGTTTGGGACAGCTCTGTTTACAAGAACCTCATTTACGGTACAAGTTCAATATCGCAGAAAGTGAAAAATGGATAAAGAAGTTGTGGTACTTACGTACAATGCAATATCACTCAGCAATGAAATCTATGTCATCAGGCCCATAGCAGCATAATGAGTGGATTCAGGTATGATGATTCTAACTGAAATAAGTCACACAGAAAAAGAAACATCATAAGATATCACTAATACACGGAATGTAAACTTGGCTACACAGGAACTGGATTACAAAACAGAACAGGGTCTCAAATTTAGAAAACCAACTTATGCTTGCTTAAGGGGAAAGGTGAGTTGGGGTGCTGCATCAAACCAGAGATTGAAATGAGCACAGATAAAGTTCCTTAAGCCAAATATGGAATAGACAAGAACTACTCCTTGCTCAACGAAATGGACTCAACACCCCATATTAAACGCCTAAGAATGTACCTGACTAGTAAGTATCTTAAAACCTATGGATTGCTATGTCTCTGAAAGAAAATCAAGCGTGTGTACAGGGGCATAAACGCAGCAGTGATAGGATTGGAGAGGTTCGGTGAGCAAATGAAGACCCTTTGAAGTCATATTGCATGGTACCCATTCCACGGGTCTCAACTCTCCAGGTTTAAGGGATTCTGCCTTCAGCTAAAACATGCACGTGGAACCCAGAGTATGATCAACCGTGTGATCGGGAGACGTGTTCCAATATGTCTCAGTTCTCGTCCCCTGGTACTCGGGTGCAACATTCCACACGCTTTACTAACACTCTCCCGACTTGGAGAGTCAGTGCCTTTAACCTCCTGTTTGGCCCATTTGCAATTTCTGAGGAAGATGAACAGGAATAGGGAGAACCAATGAGAGACTAGCTGGAGGTGTCTGGACGGGCAAATTTAACTCTCATTTCCCACCAGGAAGAGGAATTAACCAAAGGCTCAGCGTGCCGTGCCGGAACCAGATTAGGGCCTGAAGCAATCCTGCGGTGTTGCGGCCAGCTCACAAGAAAGCGAGTTGAAGAAAGGAGCTCAGGGACACTGTAATTCAAAAACCTGCAGAGTTATAAATGACAGCTATCGTCCAAAAATATACTGAAGTAAGGCTGCCAAGAGGACTTGAAAGCGGGGCAGAATTGCAGGAAACCGATTTCAGGAGGTAGACTGGAATTGCATTTAAAGCATAGGAAAAGAGGCAGAACGTCCACAATGATGCACTTGGACAAAAAGGGCGTATGCGTTTTTTCCTGAATATATTCAGGAAAAAACGCATACGCCCTTTTTGGCCAACCAAGCAAGCTTGCAAAGGAAATCTGCACTACAATGAAGTCTCACTTACCCCCGGTCAAAAGGGCCATCTGAAAAAAGTGTAAAATCCAGAAAGGCAGGACAGGCCATGGAGAACTGGGAGCCTTGTTATGCTGATGGGCGGGATGTAAATTGCCAACAGCCACTCGAGAGAGGTGTATGGTGTTTCCTGAAACATCTAAAAAACAAAGCAACAGAGCCTAGGGCACTTCCACTTATGGTCCTATAGCTTAGGGAAATTAAAATCAAAAAGACACAGCCACCCCAAAGTTTGGGACCGCTCTGTTTACAAGAACCTCGTTTACGGTACAAGTTCAATATCGCAGAAAGTGAAAAATGGATAAAGAAGTTGTGGTACTTACGTACAATGCAATATCACTCAGCAATGAAATCTATGTCATCAGGCCCGTAGCAGCATAATGAGTGGATTCAGGTATGATGATTCTAACTGAAATAAGTCACACAGAAAAAGAAACATCATAAGATATCACTAATACACGGAATGTAAACTTGGCTACACAGGAACTGGATTACAAAACAGAACAGGGTCTCAAATTTAGAAAACCACCTTATGCTTGCTTAAGGGGAAAGGTGAGTTGGGATGCTGCATCAAACCAGAGATTGAAATGAGCACAGATAAAGTTCCTTAAGCCAAATATGGAATAGACAAGAACTACTCCTTGCTCAACGAAATGGACTCAACACCCCATATTAAACGCCTAAGAATGTACCTGACTAGTAAGTATCTTAAAACCTATGGATTGCTATGTCTCTGAAAGAAAATCAAGCGTGTGTACAGGGGCATAAACGCAGCAGTGATAGGATTGGAGAGGTTCGGTGAGCAAATGAAGACCCTTTGAAGTCATATTGCATGGTACCCATTCCACGGGTCTCAACTCTCCAGGTTTAAGGGATTCTGCCTTCAGCTAAAACATGCACGTGGAACCCAGAGTATGATCAACCGTGTGATCGGGAGACGTGTTCCAATATGTCTCAGTTCTCGTCCCCTGGTACTCGGGTGCAACATTCCAGACGCTTTACTAACACTCTCCCGACTTGGAGAGTCAGTGCCTTTAACCTCCTGTTTGGCCCAGTTTGCGATTTCTGCGGAAGATGAACAGGAATAGGGAGAACCAATGAGAGACTAGCTGGAGGTGTCTGGACGGGCAAATTTAACTCTCATTTCCCACCAGGAAGAGGAAGTAACCGAAGGCTCAGCGTGCCGTGCCGGAACCAGATTAGGGCCTGAAGCAATCCTGCGGTGTTGCGGCCAGCTCACAAGAAAGCGAGTTGAAGAAAGGAGCTCAGGGGCACTGTAATTCACAAACCTGCAGAGTTATAAATGACAGCTATCGTCCAAAAATATACTGAAGTAAGGCTGCCAAGAGGACTTGAAAGCGGGGCAGAATTGCAGGAAACCGATTTCAGGAGGTAGACTGGAATTGCATTTAAAGCATAGGAAAAGAGGCAGAACGTCCACAATGATGCACTTGGCCAAAAAGGGCGTATGCGTTTTTTCCTGAATATATTCAGGAAAAAACGCATACGCCCTTTTTGGCCAACCAAGCAAGCTTGCAAAGGAAATCTGCACTACAATGAAGTCTCACTCCCCCCCCCCCCCCCCCCCCCCGGTCAAAAGGGCCATCTGAAAAAAGTGTAAAATCCAGAAAGGCAGGACAGGCCATGGAGAACTGGGAGCCTTGTTATGCTGATGGGCGGGATGTAAATTGCCAAGAGCCACTCGGGAGAGGTGTATGGTGTTTCCTGAAACATCTAAAAAACAAAGCAACAGAGCCTAGGGCACTTCCACTTATGGTCCTTTAGCTTAGGGAAATTAAAATCAAAAGGACACAGCCACCCCAAAGTTTGGGACAGCTCTGTTTACAAGAACCTCGTTTACGGTACAAGTTCAATATCACAGAAAGTGAAAAATGGATAAAGAAGTTGTGGTACTTATGTACAATGCAATATCACTCAGCAATGAAATCTATGTCATCAGGCCCGTAGCAGCATAATGAGTGGATTCAGGTATGATGATTCTAACTGAAATAAGTCACACAGAAAAAGAAACATCATAAGATATCACTAATACATGGGATGTAAACTTGGCTACACAGGAACTGGATTACAAATCAGAACAGGGTCTCAAATTTAGAAAACCAACTTATGCTTGCTTAAGGGGAAAGGTGAGTTGGGGTGCTGCATAAAACCAGAGATTGAAATGAGCACAGATAAAGTTCCTTAAGCCAAATATGGAATAGACAAGAACTACTCCTTGCTCAACGAAATGGACTCAACACCCCATATTAAAGGCCTAAGAATGTACCTGACTAGTAAGTATCTTAAAACCTATGGATTGCTATGTCTCTGAAAGAAAATCAAGCGTGTGTACAGGGGCATAAACGCAGCAGTGATAGGATTGGAGAGGTTCGGTGAGCAAATGAAGACCCTTTGAAGTCATATTGCATGGTACCCATTCCACGGGTCTCAACTCTCAAGGTTTAAGGGATTCTGCCTTCAGGTAAAACATGCACGTGGAACCCAGAGTATGATCAACCGTGTGATTGGGAGACGTGTTCCAATATGTCTCAGTTCTCGTCCCCTGGTACTCGGGTGCAACATTCCAGACGCTTTACTAACACTCTCCCGACTTGGAGAGTCAGTGCCTTTAACCTCCTGTTTGGCCCATTTGCAATTTCTGAGGAAGATGAACAGGAATAGGGAGAACCAATGAGAGACTAGGTGGAGGTGTCTGGACGGGCAAATTTAACTCTCATTTCCCACCAGGAAGAGGAATTAACCAAAGGCTCAGCGTGCCGTGCCGGAACCAGATTAGGGCCTGAAGCAATCCTGCGGTGTTGCGGCCAGCTCACAAGAAAGCGAGTTGAAGAAAGGAGCTCAGGGACACTGTAATTCACAAACCTGCAGAGTTATAAATGACAGCTATCGTCCAAAAATATACTGAAGTAAGGCTGCCAAGAGGACTTGAAAGCGGGGCAGAATTGCAGGAAACCGATTTCAGGAGGTAGACTGGAATTGCATTTAAAGCATAGGAAAAGAGGCAGAACGTCCACAATGATGCACTTGGCCAAAAAGGGCGTATGCGTTTTTTCCTGAATATATTCAGGAAAAAACGCATACGCCCTTTTTGGCCAACCAAGCAAGCTTGCAAAGGAAATCTGCACTACAATGAAGTCTCACTTCCCCCCGGTCAAAAGGGCCATCTGAAAAAAGTGTAAAATCCAGAAAGGCAGGACAGGCCATGGATAACTGGGAACCTTGTTATGCTGATGGGTGGGATGTAAATTGCCAACAGCCACTCGGGAGAGGTGTATGGTGTTTCCTGAAACATCTAAAAAACAAAGCAACAGAGCCTAGGGCACTTCCACTTATGGTCCTATAGCTTAGGGAAATTAAAATCAAAAAGACACAGCCACCCCAAAGTTTGGGACAGCTCTGTTTACAAGAACCTCGTTTACGGTACAAGTTCAATATCGCAGAAAGTGAAAAATGGATAAAGAAGTTGTGGTACTTACGTACAATGCAATATCACTCAGCAATGAAATCTATGTCATCAGGCCCGTAGCAGCATAATGAGTGGATTCAGGTATGATGATTCTAACTGAAATAAGTCACACAGAAAAAGAAACATCATAAGATATCACTAATACACGGAATGTAAACTTGGCTACACAGGAACTGGATTACAAAACAGAACAGGGTCTCAAATTTAGAAAACCAACTTATGCTTGCTTAAGGGGAAAGGTGAGTTGGGGTGCTGCATAAAACCAGAGATTGAAATGAGCACAGATAAAGTTCCTTAAGCCAAATATGGAATAGACAAGAACTACTCCTTGCTCAACGAAATGGACTCAACACCCCATATTAAAGGCCTAAGAATGTACCTGACTAGTAAGTATCTTAAAACCTATGGATTGCTATGTCTCTGAAAGAAAATCAAGCGTGTGTACAGGGGCATAAACGCAGCAGTGATAGGATTGGAGAGGTTCGGTGAGCAAATGAAGACCCTTTGAAGTCATATTGCATGGTACCCATTCCACGGGTCTCAACTCTCAAGGTTTAAGGGATTCTGCCTTCAGGTAAAACATGCACGTGGAACCCAGAGTATGATCAACCGTGTGATTGGGAGACGTGTTCCAATATGTCTCAGTTCTCGTCCCCTGGTACTCGGGTGCAACATTCCAGACGCTTTACTAACACTCTCCCGACTTGGAGAGTCAGTGCCTTTAACCTCCTGTTTGGCCCATTTGCAATTTCTGAGGAAGATGAACAGGAATAGGGAGAACCAATGAGAGACTAGGTGGAGGTGTCTGGACGGGCAAATTTAACTCTCATTTCCCACCAGGAAGAGGAATTAACCAAAGGCTCAGCGTGCCGTGCCGGAACCAGATTAGGGCCTGAAGCAATCCTGCGGTGTTGCGGCCAGCTCACAAGAAAGCGAGTTGAAGAAAGGAGCTCAGGGACACTGTAATTCACAAACCTGCAGAGTTATAAATGACAGCTATCGTCCAAAAATATACTGAAGTAAGGCTGCCAAGAGGACTTGAAAGCGGGGCAGAATTGCAGGAAACCGATTTCAGGAGGTAGACTGGAATTGCATTTAAAGCATAGGAAAAGAGGCAGAACGTCCACAATGATGCACTTGGCCAAAAAGGGCGTATGCGTTTTTTCCTGAATATATTCAGGAAAAAACGCATACGCCCTTTTTGGCCAACCAAGCAAGCTTGCAAAGGAAATCTGCACTACAATGAAGTCTCACTTCCCCCCGGTCAAAAGGGCCATCTGAAAAAAGTGTAAAATCCAGAAAGGCAGGACAGGCCATGGATAACTGGGAACCTTGTTATGCTGATGGGTGGGATGTAAATTGCCAACAGCCACTCGGGAGAGGTGTATGGTGTTTCCTGAAACATCTAAAAAACAAAGCAACAGAGCCTAGGGCACTTCCACTTATGGTCCTATAGCTTAGGGAAATTAAAATCAAAAAGACACAGCCACCCCAAAGTTTGGGACAGCTCTGTTTACAAGAACCTCGTTTACGGTACAAGTTCAATATCGCAGAAAGTGAAAAATGGATAAAGAAGTTGTGGTACTTACGTACAATGCAATATCACTCAGCAATGAAATCTATGTCATCAGACCCGTAGCAGCATAATGAGTGGATTCAGGTATGATGATTCTAACTGAAATAAGTCACACAGAAAAAGAAACATCATAAGATATCACTAATACATGGAATGTAAACTTGGCTACACAGGAACTGGATTACAAAACAGAACAGGGTCTCAAATTTAGAAAACCAACTTATGCTTGCTTAAGGGGAAAGGTGAGTTGGGGTGCTGCATCAAACCAGAGATTGAAATGAGCACAGATAAAGTTCCTTAAGCCAAATATGGAATAGACAAGAACTACTCCTTGCTCAACGAAATGGACTCAACACCCCATATTAAACGCCTAAGAATGTACCTGACTAGTAAGTATCTTAAAACCTATGGATTGCTATGTCTCTGAAAGAAAATCAAGCGTGTGTACAGGGGCATAAACGCAGCAGTGATAGGATTGGAGAGGTTCGGTGAGCAAATGAAGACCCTTTGAAGTCATATTGCATGGTACCCATTCCACGGGTCTCAACTCTCCAGGTTTAAGGGATTCTTCCTTCAGCTAAAACATGCACGTGGAACCGAGAGTATGATCAACCGTGTGATCGGGAGACGTGTTCCAATATGTCTCAGTTCTCGTCCCCTGGTACTCGGGTGCAACATTCCAGACGCTTTACTAACACTCTCCCAACTTGGAGAGTCAGTGCCTTTAACATCATCTTTGGCCCAGTTTGCAATTTCTGTGGAAAATGAACAGGAATAGGGAGAACCAATGAGAGACTAGCTGGAGGTGTCTGGACGGGCAAATTTAACTCTCATTTCCCACCAGGAAGAGGAATTAACCAAAGGCTCAGCATGCGATGCCGGAACCAAACTAAGGCCTGAAGCAATCCTGCGGTGTTGCGGCCAGCTCACAAGAAAGCGAGTTGAAGAAAGGAGCTCGGGGCCCTGTAATTCACAAACCTGCAGAGTTATAAATGACAGCTATCTTCCAAAAATTTATTGAAGGTAGGCTGCCAAGAGGACTTGAAAGCGGGGCAGAAATGCAGGAAACCGATTTCAGGAGGTAGACTGGAATTCCATGTAAAGCATAGGAAAAGAGGCAGAACGTCCACAATGATGCACTTGGCCAAAAAGGGCGTATGCGTTTTTTCCTGAATATATTCAGGAAAAAACGCATACGCTCTTTTTGGCCAACCAAGCAAGCTTGCAAAGGAAATCTGCACTACAATGAAGTCTCACTGCCCCCTGGTCAAAAGGGCCATCTGAAAAAAGTGTAAAATCTAGAAAGTCAGGACAGGCCATGGAGAACTGGGAGCCTTGTTATGCTGATGGGCGGGATGTAAATTGCCAGCAGCCACTCTGGAGAAGTGTATGGTGTTTCCTGAAACATCCAAAAAACAAAGCAACAGAGCCGAGGGCACTTGCACTTATGGTCCTATAGCTTAGGGAAATTAAAATCAAAAAGACACCGCCACCCCAAAGTTTGGGACGGCTCTATTTACAAGAACCTCGTTTACGGTACAAGTTCAATATCGCAGAAAGCGAAAAATGGATAAAGACGTTGTGGTACTTACGTACAATGCAATATCACTCAGCAATGAAATCTATGTCATCAGGCCCGTAGCAGCATAATGAGTGGATTCAGGTACGATGATTCTAAGTGAAATAAGTCACACAGAAAAAGAAACATCATAAGATATCACTACTACACGGAATGTAAACTTGGCTACACAAGAACTGAATTACAAAACAGAACAGGGTGTCAAATGTAGAAAACCAACTTATGCTTGCTTAAGGGGAAAGGTGAGTTGGGGTGCTGCATAAAACCAGAGATTGAAATTATCACAGATACCGTTCCATAAGCCAAATATGTAATAGACAAGAGCTACTCCTTGCTCAACGAAGTGGACTCAACACCCCATATTAAACGCCTAAGAATATACCTGACTAGTAAGAATCTTAAAACCTATGGATTTATATGTCTCCGAAAGAGAATCAAGCATGTGTACAGCGGCATAAACGCAGCCGTGATAGGATTGGTGAGGTTCGGTGAGCAAATGCAGACCCTTTGAAGTCATATTGCATGGTACCCATTCCATGGGTCTCAACTCTCCAGGTTTAAGGGATTCTTCCTTCAGCTAAAACACGCATGTGGAACCCAGAGTATGATCCACCGTGTGATCGGGAAACGTGTTCAAATGTGTCTCAGTTTTCGTCCCCTGGTACTCGGGCGCAACATTCCAGACGCTTTACTAACACTCTCCCCACTTGGAGAGTCAGTGCCTTTAACCTCCTGTTTGGTCCAGTTTGCAATTTCTGTGGAAAATGAACAGGAATAGGGAGAACAAATGAGAGACTAGGTGGAGGTGTCTGGACTGGCAAATTTCACTCTCATTTCTCACCAGGAAGAGGAATTAACCAAAGGCTCAGTGTGCCATACCGTAACCACACTAGGGCCTGAAGCAATCCTGCGGTGTTGCGGACAGCTCACAAGAAAGCGAGTTGAAGAAAGGAGCTCAGGAGCACTGTAATTCACAAACCTGCAGAGTTATAAATGACAGCTATCTTCCAAAAATATATTGAAGTAAGGCAGCCAAGAGGAGTTGAAAGCGGGGCAGAATTGCAGGAAACTGATTTCAGGAGGCAGACTGGAATTGCATGTAAAGCATAGGAAAAGAGGCAGAACGTCGACAATGATGCACTTGGCCAAAAAGGGCGTATGCGTTTTTTCCTCAATATATTCAGGAAAAAACGCATACGCCCTTTTTGGCAAACCAAGCAAGCTTGCAAAGGAAATCTGCACTACAATGAAGTCTCACTGCCCCCAGGTCAAAAGGGCCATCTGAAAAAAGTGTAAAATCCAGAAAGGCAGGACAGGCCATGGAGAACTGTGAGCCTTGTTATGCTGATGGGCAGGGTGTAAATTGCCAGCAGCCACTCTGGAGAAGTGTATGGTGTTTCCTGAAACATCCAAAAAACAAAGCAACAGAGCCTAGGGCACTTCCACTTATGGTCCTCTAGCTTAGGGAAATTAAAATCAAAAAGACACAGCCACCCCAAAGTTTGGGACGGCTCTGTTTACAAGAACCTCCTTTACTGTACAAGTTCAATATCACAGAAAGCAAAAAATGGATAAAGAAGTTGTGGTACTTACGTACAATGCAATATCACTCAGCAATGAAATCGATGTCATCAGGCCCGTAGCAGCATAATGAGTGGATTCAGGTACGATGATTCTAAGTGAAATAAGTCACACAGAAAAAGAAACATCATAAGATATCACTACTACACGGAATGTAAACTTATCTACACAGGAACTGAATCACAAAACAGAACAGGGTGACAAATGTAGAAAACCAACTTATGCTTGCTTAAGGGGAAAAGTGAGTTGGGGTGCTGCATAAAACCAGAGATTGAAATTAGCACAGATACCGTTCCATAAGCTAAATATGTAATACACAAGAGCTACTCCTTGCTCAACGAAGTGGACTCAACACCCAATATTAAACGCCTAAGAATATACCTGACTAGTAAGAATCTTAAAATCTATGGATTTATATGTCTCCGAAAGAGAATGAAGCGTGTGTACAGCGGCATAAACGCAGCAGTGATAGGATTGGTGAGGTTCGGTGAGCAAATGCAGACCCTTTGAAGTCCTATTGCATGGTACCCATTCCATGGGTCTCAACTCTCCAGGTTTAAGGGATTCTTCCTTCAGCTAAAACATGCATGTGGAACCCAGAGTATGATCCACCGTGTGATCGAGAAACGTGTTCAAATGTGTCTCAGTTTTCGTCCCCTGGTACTCGGGTGCAACATTCCAGACGCTTTACTAACACTCTCCCCACTTGGAGAGTCATTGCCTTTAACATCCTCTTTGGCCCAGTTGGCAATTTCTGTGGAAAATGAACAGGAATAGGGAGAACCAATGAGAGACTAGCTGGAGGTGTCTGGACGGGCAAATTTAACTCTCATTTCCCACCAGGAAGACGAATTAACCAAATGCTCAGCGTGCCATGCCGGAACCACACTAGGGCCAGAAGCAATCCTGCGGTGTTGCGGCCAGCTCACAAGAAAGCGACTTGAAGAAAGGAGCTCAGGGGCACTGTAATTCACAAACCTGCAGAGTTATAAATGACAGCTATCTTCCAAAAATATATTGAAGTAAGGCAACCAAGAGGAGTTGAAAGCAGGGCAGAATTGCAGGAAACTGATTTCAGGAGGTAGACTGGAATTGCATGTAAAGCATAGGAAAAGAGGCAGAACGTCCACAATGATGCACTTGGCCAAAAAGGGCATATGCGTTTTTTCCTGAATATATTCAGGAAAAAATGCATACGCACTTTTTGGCCAACCAAGCAAGCTTGCAAAGGAAATCTGCACTACAATGAAGTCTCACTGCTCCCCGGTCAAAAGGGACATCTGAAAAAAGTGTAAAATCCGGAAAGGTAGGACAGGCCATGGAGAACTGGGAGCCTTGTTATGCTGATGGGCGGGATGTAAATTGCCAGCAGCCACTCTGGAGAAGTGTATGGTGTTTCCTGAAACATCCAAAAAACAAAGCAACAGAGCCTAGGGCACTTCCACTTATGGTCCTATAGCTTAGGGAAATTAAAATCAAAAAGACACAGCCACCCCAAAGTTTCGGCCGGCTCTGTTTACAAGAACCTCGTTTACGGTACAAGTTCAATATCACAGAAAGCGAAAAATGGATAAAGAAGTTGTGGTACTTACGTACAATGCAATATCACTCAGCAATGAAATCTATGTCATCAGGCCCGTAGCAGCATAATGAGTGGATTCAGGTACGATGATTCTAAGTGAAATAAGTCACACAGAAAAAGAAACATCATAAGATATCACTACTACACGGAATGTAAACTTGGCTACACAAGAACTGAATTACAAAACAGAACAGGGTCTCAAATGTAGAAAACCAACATATGCTTGCTTAAGGGGAAAGGTGAGTTGGGGTGCGGCATAAAACCAGAGATTGAAATTAGCACAGATACCGTTCCATAAGCCAAATATGTAATAGACAAGAGCTACTCCTTGCTCAACGAAGTGGACTCAACACCCCATATTAAACGCCTAACAATATACCTGACTAGTAAGAATCTTAAAACCTATGGATTTATATGTCTCCGAAAGAGAATCAAGCGTGTGTACAGCGGCATAAAAGCAGCAGTGATAGGATTGGTGAGGTTCGGTGAGCAAATGCAAACCCTTTGAAGTCATATTGCATGGTACCCATTCCATGGGTCTCAACTCTCCATGTTTAAGGGATTCTTCCTTCAGCTAAAACATGCATGTGGAACCCAGAGTATGATCCACCGTGTGATCGGGAAACGTGTTCAAATGTGTCTCAGTTTTCGTCCCCTGGTACTCGGGTGCAACATTCCAGACGCTTTACTAACACTCTCCCAACTTGGAGAGTCAGTGCCTTTAACATCATCTTTGGCCCAGTTGGCAATTTCTGTGGAAAATGAACAGGAATAGGGAGAACCAATGAGAGACCAGCTGGAGGTGTCTGGACGGGCAAATTTAACTCTCATTTCCCACCAGGAAGAGGAATTAACCAAAGGCTCAGCATGCGATGCCGGAACCAATATAAGGCCTGAAGCAATCCTGCGGTGTTGCGGCCAGCTCACAAGAAAGCGAGTTGAAGAAAGGAGCTCGGGGCACTGTAATTCACAAACCTGCAGAGTTATAAATGACAGCTATCTTCCAAAAATATATTGAAGGAAGGCTGCCAAGAGGAGTTGAAAGCGGGGCGGAATTGCAGGAAACCGATTTCAGGAGGTAGACTGGAATTGCATGTAAAGCATAGGAAAAGAGGCAGAACGTCCACAATGATGCACTTGGCCAAAAAGGGCGTATGCGTTTTTTCCTGAATATATTCAGGAAAAAACGCATACGCCCTTTTTGGCCAACCAAGCAAGCTTGCAAAGGAAATCTGCACTACAATGAAGTCTCACTGCCCCCTGGTCAAAAGGGCTATCTGAAAAAAGTGTAAAATCTAGAAAGTCAGGACAGGCCATGGAGAACTGGGAGCCTTGTTATGCTGATGGGCGGGATGTAAATTGCCAGCAGCCACTCTGGAGAAGTGTATGGTGTTTCCTGAAACATCCAAAAAACAAAGCAACAGAGCCTAGGGCACTTCCACTTATGGTCCTATAGCTTAGGGAAATTAAAATCAAAAAGACACAGCCACCCCAAAGTTTGGGACGGCTCTATTTACAAGAACCTCGTTTACGGTACAAGTTCAATATCGCAGAAATCGAAAAATGGATAAAGAAGTTGTGGTACTTACGTACAATGCAATATCACTCAGCAATGAAATCTATGTCATCAGGCCCGTAGCAGCATAATGAGTGGATTCAGGTACGATGATTCTAAGTGAAATAAGTCACACAGAAAAAGAAACATCATAAGATATCACTACTACACGGAATGTAAACTTGGCTACACAAGAACTGAATTACAAAACAGAACAGGGTGTCAAATGTAGAAAACCAACTTATGCTTGCTTAAGGGGAAAGGTGAGTTGGGGTGCTGCATAAAACCAGAGATTGAAATTAGCACAGATACCGTTCCATAAGCCAAATATGTAATAGACAAGAGCTACTCCTTGCTCAACGAAGTGGACTCAACACCCCATATTAAACGCCTAAGAATATACCTGACTAGTAAGAATCTTAAAACCTATGGATTTATATGTCTCCAAAAGAGAATCAAGCATGTGTACAGCGGCATAAACGCAGCCGTGATAGGATTGGTGAGGTTCGGTGAGCAAATGCAGACCCTTTGAAGTCATATTGCATGGTACCCATTCCATGGGTCTCAACTCTCCAGGTTTAAGGGATTCTTCCTTCAGCTAAAACATGCATGTGGAACCCAGAGTATGATCCACCGTGTGATCGGGAAACGTGTTCAAATGTGTCTCAGTTTTCGTCCCCTGGTACTCGGGCGCAACATTCCAGACGCTTTACTAACACTCTCCCCACTTGGAGAGTCAGTGCCTTTAACCTCCTGTTTGGTCCAGTTTGCAATTTCTGTGGAAAATGAACAGGAATAGGGAGAACAAATGAGAGACTAGGTGGAGGTGTCTGGACTGGCAAATTTAACTCTCATTTCTCACCAGGAAGAGGAATTAACCAAAGGCTCAGCGTGCCATACCGTAACCACACTAGGGCCTGAAGCAATCCTGCGGTGTTGCGGACAGCTCACAAGAAAGCGAGTTGAAGAAAGGAGCTCAGGAGCACTGTAATTCACAAACCTGCAGAGTTATAAATGACAGCTATCTTCCAAAAATATATTGAAGTAAGGCTGCCAAGAGGAGTTGAAAGCGGGGCAGAATTGCAGGAAACCGATTTCAGGAGGTAGACTGGAATTGCATGTAAAGCATAGGAAAAGAGGCAGAACGTCGACAATGATGCACTTGGCCAAAAAGGGCGTATGCGTTTTTTCCTCAATATATTCAGGAAAACACGCATACGCCCTTTTTGGCCAACCAAGCAAGCTTGCAAAGGAAATCTGCACTACAATGAAGTCTCACTGCCCCCTGGTCAAAAGGGCCATCTGAAAAAAGTGTAAAATCTAGAAAGTCAAGACAGGCCATGGAGAACTGGGAGCCTTGTTATGCTGATGGGCGGGATGTAAATTGCCAGCAGCCACTCTGGAGAAGTGTATGGTGTTTCCTGAAACATCCAAAAAACAAAGCAACAGAGCCTAGGGCACCTCCACTTATGGTCCTATAGCTTAGGGAAATTAAAATCAAAAAGACACAGCCACCCCAAAGTTTGGGACGGCTCTGTTTACAAGAACCTCGTTTACCGTACAAGTTCAATATCACAGAAAGCGAAAAATGGATAAAGAAGTTGTGGTACTTACGTACAATGCAATATCACTCAGCAATGAAATCTATGTCATGAGGCCCGTAGCAGCATAATGAGTGGATTCAGGTATGATGATTCTAAGTGAAATAAGTCACACAGAAAAAGAAACATCATAAGATATCACTACTACACGGAATGTAAACTTGGCTACACAGGAACTGAATCACAAAACAAAACAGGGTGTCAAATGTAGAAAACCAACTTATGCTTGCTTAAGGGGAAAAGTGAGTTGGGGTGCTGCATAAAACCAGAGATTGAACTTAGCACAGATACCGTTCCATAAGCCAAATATGTAATAGACAAGAGCTACTCCTTGCTCAACGAAGTGGACTCAACACCCAATATTAAACGCCTAAGAATCTACCTGACTAGTAAGAATCTTAAAACCTATGGATTTATATGTCTCCCAAAGAGAATGAAGCGTGTGTACAGCGGCATAAACGCAGCAGTGATAGGATTGGTGAGGTTCGGTGAGCAAATGCAGACCCTTTGAAGTCATATTGCATGGTACCCATTCCATGGGTCTCAACTCTCCATGTTTAAGGGATTCTTCCTTCAGCTAAATCATGCATGTGGAACCCAGAGTATGATCCACCCTGTGATCGGAAAACGAATTCAAATGTGTCTCAGTTTTCGTCCCCTGGTACTCGGGTGCAACATTCCAGACGCTTTACTAACACTCTCCCCACTTGGAGAGTCAGTGCCTTTAACCTCCTGTTTGGCCCAGTTTGCAATTTCTGTGGAAAATGAACAGGAGTAGGGAGAACCAATGAGAGACTAGGTGGAGCTGTCCGGACGGGCAAATTTAACTCTCATTTCACACCAGGAAGAGGAATTAACCAAAGGCTCAGCATGCCATTCCGGAACCAAACTAGGGCCTGAAGCAACACTGCGGTGTTGCGGCCAGCTCACAAGAAAGCGAGTTGAAGAAAGGAGCTCAGGGGCACTGTAATTCACAAACCTGCAGAGTTATAAATGACAGCTATCTTCCAAAAATATATTGAAGTAAGGCTGCCAAGAGGAGTTGAAAGAGGGGCAGAATTGCAGGAAACCGATTTCAGGAGGTAGACTGGAATTGCATGTAAAGCATAGGAAAAGAGGCAGAACGTCCACAATGATGCACTTGGCCAAAAAGGGCGTATGCGTTTTTTCCTGAATATATTCAGGAAAAAATGCATACGCCCTTTTTGGCCAACCAAGCAAGCTTGCAAAGGAAATCTGCACTACAATGAAGTCTCACTGCCCCCAGGTCAAAAGGGCCATCTGAAAAAAGTGTAAAATCCAGAAAGGCAGGACAGGCCATGGAGAACTGGGAGCCTTGTTATGCTGATGGGCGGGATGTAAATTGCCAGCAGCCACTCTGGAAAAAGTGTGTGGTGTTTCCTGAAACATCCAAAAAACAAACCAACATAGCCTAGGGCACTTCCACTTATGGACCTATAGCTTAGGGAAATTAAAATCAAAGAGACACAGCCACCCCAAAGTTTGGGACGGCTCTGTTTACAAGAACCTCGTTTACCGTACAAGTTCAATATCACAGAAAGCAAAAAATGGATAAAGAATTTGTGGTACTTACGTACAATGCAATATCACTCAGCAATGAAATCTATGTCATCAGGCCCGTAGCAGCATAATGAGTGGATTCAGGTATGATGATTCTAAGTGAAATAAGTCACACAGAAAAAGAAACATCATAAGATATCACTACTACACGGAATGTAAACTTGGCTACACAGGAACTGAATCACAAAACAGAACAGGGTGTCAAATGTAGAAAACCAACTTATGCTTGCTTAAGGGGAAAAGTGAGTTGGGGTGCTGCATAAAACCAGAGATTGAAATTAGCACAGATACCGTTCCATGAGCCAAGTATATAATAGACAAGAGCTACTCCTTGCTCAACGAAGTGGACTCAACACCCCATATTAAACGCCTAAGAATATACCTGACTAGTAAGAATCTTAAAACCTATGGATTTATATGTCTCCGAAAGAGAATCAAGCATGTGTACAGCGGCATAAACGCAGCCGTGATAGGATTGGTGAGGTTCGGTGAGCAAATGCAGACCCTTTGAAGTCATATTGCATGGTACCCATTCCATGGGTCTCAACTCTCCAGGTTTAAGGGATTCTTCCTTCAGCTAAAACACGCATGTGGAACCCAGAGTATGATCCACCGTGTGATCGGGAAACGTGTTCAAATGTGTCTCAGTTTTCGTCCCCTGGTACTCGGGCGCAACATTGCAGACGCTTTACTAACACTCTCCCCACTTGGAGAGTCAGTGCCTTTAACCTCCTGTTTGGTCCAGTTTGCAATTTCTGTGGAAAATGAACAGGAATAGGGAGAACAAATGAGAGACTAGGTGGAGGTGTCTGGACTGGCAAATTTAACTCTCATTTCTCACCAGGAAGAGGAATTAACCAAAGGCTCAGCGTGCCATACCGTAACCACACTAGGGCCTGAAGCAATCCTGCGGTGTTGCGGACAGCTCACAAGAAAGCGAGTTGAAGAAAGGAGCTCAGGAGCACTGTAATTCACAAACCTGCAGAGTTATAAATGACAGCTATCTTCCAAAAATATATTGAAGTAAGGCTGCCAAGAGGAGTTGAAAGCGGGGCAGAATTGCAGGAAACCGATTTCAGGAGGTAGACTGGAATTGCATGTAAAGCATAGGAAAAGAGGCAGAACGTCGACAATGATGCACTTGGCCAAAAAGGGCGTATGCGTTTTTTCCTCAATATATTCAGGAAAAAACGCATACGCCCTTTTTGGCCAACCAAGCAAGCTTGCAAAGGAAATCTGCACTACAATGAAGTCTCACTGCCCCCAGGTCAAAAGGGCCATCTGAAAAAAGTGTAAAATCCAGAAAGGCAGGACAGGCCATGGAGAACTGCGAGCCTTGTTATGCTGATGGGCAGGGTGTAAATTGCCAGCAGCCACTCTGGAGAAGTGTATGGTGTTTCCTGAAACATCCAAAAAACAAAGCAACAGAGCCTAGGGCACTTCCACTTATGGTCCTATAGCTTAGGGAAATTAAAATCAAAAAGACACAGCCATCCCAAAGTTTGGGACGGCTCTGTTTACAAGAACCTCGTTTACCGTAGAAGTTCAATATCACAGAAAGCGAAAAATGGATAAAGAAGTTGTGGTACTTACGTACAATGCAATATCACTCAGCAATGAAATCTATGTCATCAGGCCCGTAGCAGCATAATGAGTGGATTCAGGTATGATGATTCTAAGTGAAATAAGTCACACAGAAAAAGAAACATCATAAGATATCACTACTACACGGAATGTAAACTTGGCTACACAGGAACTGAATCACAAAACAGAACAGGGTGACAAATGTAGAAAACCAACTTATGCTTGCTTAAGGGGAAAAGTGAGTTGGGGTGCTGCATAAAACAAGAGATTCAAATTAGCACAGATACCGTTCCATAAGCCAAATATATAATAGACAAGAGCTACTCCTTGCTCAACGAAGTGGACTCAACACCCCATATTAAACGCCTAAGAATATACCTGACTAATAAGAATCTTAAAACCTATGGATTTATATGTCTCCGAAAGAGAATGAAGCGTGTGTACAGCGGCATAAACGCAGCAGTGATAGGATTGGTGAGGTTCGGTGAGCAAATGCAGACCCTTTGAAGTCCTATTGCATGGTACCCATTCCATGGGTCTCAACTCTCCAGGTTTAAGGGATTCTTCCTTCAGCTAAAACATGCATGTGGAACCCAGAGTATGATCCACCGTGTGATCGAGAAACGTGTTCAAATGTGTCTCAGTTTTCGTCCCCTGGTACTCGGGTGCAACATTCCAGACGCTTTACTAACACTCTCCCCACTTGGAGAGTCAGTGCCTTTAACATCCTCTTTGGCCCAGTTGGCAATTTCTGTGGAAAATGAACAGGAATAGGGAGAACCAATGAGAGACTAGCTGGAGGTGTCTGGACGGGCAAATTTAACTCTCATTTCCCACCAGGAAGAGGAATTAACCAAAGGCTCAGCATGCGATGCCGGAACCAAACTAAGGCCTGAAGCAATCCTGCGGTGTTGCGGCCAGCTCACAAGAAAGCGAGTTGAAGAAAGGAGCTCAGGGGCACTGTAATTCACAAACCTGCAGAGTTATAAATGACAGCTATCTTCCAAAAATTTATTGAAGGTAGGCTGCCAAGAGGACTTGAAAGCGGGGCAGAAATGCAGGAAACCGATTTCAGGAGGTAGACTGGAATTGCATGTAAAGCATAGGAAAAGAGGCAGAACGTCCACAATGATGCACTTGGCCAAAAAGGGCGTATGCGTTTTTTCCTGAATATATTCAGGAAAAAACGCATAAGCTCTTTTTGGCCAACCAAGCAAGCTTGCAAAGGAAATCTGCACTACAATGAAGTCTCACTGCCCCCTGGTCAAAAGGGCCATCTGAAAAAAGTGTAAAATCTAGAAAGTCAGGACAGGCCATGGAGAACTGGGAGCCTTGTTATGCTGATGGGCGGGATGTAAATTGCCAGCAGCCACTCTGGAGAAGTGTATGGTGTTTCCTGAAACATCCAAAAAACAAAGCAACAGAGCCGAGGGCACTTGCACTTATGGTCCTATAGCTTAGGGAAATTAAAATCAAAAAGACACAGCCACCCCAAAGTTTGGGACGGCTCTATTTACAAGAACCTCGTTTACGGTACAAGTTCAATATCGCAGAAAGTGAAAAATGGATAAAGAAGTTGTGGTACTTACGTACAATGCAATATCACTCAGCAATGAAATCTATGTCATCAGGCCCGTAGCAGCATAATGAGTGGATTCAGGTACGATGATTCTAAGTGAAATAAGTCACACAGAAAAAGAAACATCATAAGATATCACTACTACACGGAATGTAAACTTGGCTACACAAGAACTGAATTACAAAACAGAACAGGGTGTCAAATGTAGAAAACCAACTTATGCTTGCTTAAGGGGAAAGGTGAGTTGGGGTGCTGCATAAAACCAGAGATTGAAATTAGCACAGATACCGTTCCATAAGCCAAATATGTAATAGACAAGAGCTACTCCTTGCTCAACGAAGTGGACTCAACACCCCATATTAAACGCCTAAGAATATACCTGACTAGTAAGAATCTTAAAACCTATGGATTTATATGTCTCCGAAAGAGAATCAAGCATGTGTACAGCGGCATAAACGCAGCCGTGATAGGATTGGTGAGGTTCGGTGAGCAAATGCAGACCCTTAGAAGTCATATTGCATGGTACCCATTCCATGGGTCTCTACTCTCCAGGTTTAAGGGATTCTTCCTTCAGCTAAAACACGCATGTGGAACCCAGAGTATGATCCACCGTGTGATCGGGAAACTTGTTCAAATGTGTCTCAGTTTTCGTCCCCTGGTACTCGGGCGCAACATTCCAGACGCTTTACTAACACTCTCCCCACTTGGAGAGTCAGTGCCTTTAACCTCCTGTTTGGTCCAGTTTGCAATTTCTGTGGAAAATGAACAGGAATAGGGAGAACAAATGAGAGACTAGGTGGAGGTGTCTGGACTGGCAAATTTAACTCTCATTTCTCACCAGGAAGAGGAATTAACCAAAGGCTCAGCGTGCCATACCGTAACCACACTAGGGCCTGAAGCAATCCTGCGGTGTTGCGGACAGCTCACAAGAAAGCGAGTTGAAGAAAGGAGCTCAGGAGCACTGTAATTCACAAACCTGCAGAGTTATAAATGACAGCTATCTTCCAACAATATATTGAAGTAAGGCTGCCAAGAGGAGTTGAAAGCGGGGCAGAATTGCAGGAAACCGATTTCAGGAGGTAGACTGGAATTGCATGTAAAGCATAGGAAAAGAGGCAGAACGTCGACAATGATGCACTTGGCCAAAAAGGGCGTATGCGTTTTTTCCTCAATATATTCAGGCAAAAACGCATACGCCCTTTTTGGCCAACCAAGCAAGCTTGCAAAGGAAATCTGCCCTACAATGAAGTCTCACTGCCCCCAGGTCAAAAGGGCCATCTCAAAAAAGTGTAAAATCCAGAAAGGCAGGACAGGCCATGGAGAACTGTGAGCCTTGTTATGCTGATGGGCAGGGTGTAAATTGCCAGCAGCCACTCTGGAGAAGTGTATGGTGTTTCCTGAAACATCCAAAAAACAAAGCAACAGAGCCGAGGGCACTTCCACTTATGGTCCTATAGCTTAGGGAAATGAAAATCAAAAAGACACAGCCTCCCCAAAGTTTGGGACGGCTCTATTTACAAGAACCTCGTTTACGGTACAAGTTCAATATCGCAGAAAGCGAAAAATGGATAAAGAAGTTGTGGTACTTACGTACAATGCAATATCACTCAGCAATGAAATCTATGTCATCAGGCCCGTAGCAGCATAATGAGTGGATTCAGGTACGATGATTCTAAGTGAAATAAGTCACACAGAAAAAGAAACATCATAAGATATCACTACTACACGGAATGTAAATGTGGCTACACAGGAACTGAATCACAAAACAGAACAGGGTGTCAAATGTAGAAAACCAACTTATGCTTGCTTAAGGGGAAAAGTGAGTTGGGGTGCTGCATAAAACCAGAGATTGAAATTAGCACAGATACCGTTCCATAAGCCAAATATGTAATAGACAAGAGCTACTCCTTGCTCAACGAAGTGGACTCAACACCCAATATTAAACGCCTAAGAATCTACCTGACTAGTAAGAATCTTAAAACCTATGGATTTATATGTCTCCGAAAGAGAATGAAGCGTGTGTACAGCGGCATAAACGCAGCAGTGATAGGATTGGTGAGGTTCGGTGAGCAAATGCAGACCCTTTGAAGTCATATTGCATGGTACCCATTCCATGGGTCTCAACTCTCCATGTTTAAGGAATTCTTCCTTCAGCTAAAACATTCATGTGGACCCAGAGTATGATCAACCGTGTGATCGGGAAACGTGTTCAAATGTGTCTCAGTTTTCGTCCCCTGGTACTCGGGTGCAACATTCCAGACGATTTACTAACACTCTCCCCACTTGGAGAGTCAGTGCCTTTAACCTCCTGTTTGGCCCAGTTTGCAATTTCTGTGGAAAATAAACAGGAATAGGGAGAACCAATGAGAGACTAGGTGGAGGTGTCTGGAAGGGCAAATTTAACTCTCATTTCTCACCAGGAAGAGGAATTAACCAAAGGCTCAGCATGCCATTCCGGAACCAAACTAGGGCCTGAAGCAATGCTGCGGTGTTGCGGCCAGCTCACAAGAAAGCGAGTTGAAGAAAGGAGCTCAGGGGCACTGTAATTCACAAACCTGCAGAGTTATAAATGACAGCTATCTTCCAAAAATATATTGAAGTAAGGCTGCCAAGAGGAGTTGAAAGCGGGGCAGAATTGCAGGAAACCGATTTCAGGAGGTAGACTGGAATTGCATGTAAAGCATAGGAAAAGAGGCAGAACGTCCACAATGATGCACTTGGCGAAAAAGGGCGTATGCGTTTTTTCCTGAATATATTCAGGAAAAACCGCATACGCCCTTTTTGGCCAACCAAGCAAGCTTGCAAAGGAAATCTGCACTACAATGAAGTCTCACTGCCCCCCGGTCAAAAGGGCCATCTGAAAAAAGTGTAAAATCCAGAAAGGCAGGACAGGCCATGGAGAAATGGAAGCCTTGTTATGCTGATGGGCGGGATGTAAATTGCCAGCAGCCACTCTGGAGAAGTGTATGGTGTTTCCTGAAACATCCAAAAAACACAGCAACAGAGCCTAGGGCACTTCCACTTATGGTCCTATAGCTTAGGGAAATTAAAATCAAAAAGACACAGCCACCCCAAAGTTTGGGACGGCTCTGTTTACAAGAACCTCGTTTACCGTACAAGTTCAATATCACAGAAAGCAAAAAATGGATAAAGAAGTTGTGGTACTTACGTACAATGCAATATCACTCAGCAATGAAATCTATGTCATCAGGCCCGTAGCAGCATAATGAGTGGATTCAGGTACGATGATTCTAAGTGAAATAAGTCACACAGAAAAAGAAACATCATAAGATATCACTACTACACGGAATGTAAACTTGGCTACACAGGAACTGAATCACAAAACAGAACAGGGTGTCAAATGTAGAAAACCAACTTATGCTTGCTTAAGGGGAAAAGTGAGTTGGGGTGCTGCATAAAACCAGAGATTGAAATTAGCACAGATACGGTTCCATAAGCCAAATATGTAATAGACAAGAGCTACTCCTTGCTCAACGAAGTGGACTCAACACCCAATATTAAACGCCTAAGAATATACCTGACTAGTAAGAATCTTAAAACCTATGGATTTATATGTCTCCAAAAGAGAATGAAGCGTGTGTACAGCGGCATAAACGCAGCCGTGATAGGATTGGTGAGGTTCGGTGAGCAAATGCAGACCCTTTGAAGTCCTATTGCATGGTACCCATTCCATGGGTCTCAACTCTCCAGGTTTAAGGGATTCTTCCTTCAGCTAAAACATGCATGTGGAACCCAGAGTATGATCCACCGTGTGATCGGGAAACGTGTTCAAATGTGTCTCAGTTTTCGTCCCCTGGTACTCGGGTGCAACATTCCAGACGCTTTACTAACACTCTCCCCACTTGGAGAGTCAGTGTCTTTAACCTCCTGTTTGGCCCAGTTTGCAAATTCTGTAGAAAATAAACAGGAATAGGGAGAACCAATGAGAGACTAGCTGGAGGTGTCTGGACTGGCAAATTTAACTCTCATTTCTCACCAGGAAGAGGAATTAACCAAAGGCTCAGCATGCGATGCCGGAACCAAACTAAGGCCTGAAGCAATCCTGCGGTGTTGCGGCCAGCTCACAAGAAAGCGAGTTGAAGTAAGGAGCTCAGGGGCACTGTAATTCACAAACCTGCAGAGTTATAAATGACAGCTATCTTCCAAAAATTTATTGAAGGAAGGCTGCCAAGAGGACTTGAAAGCGGGGCAGAATTGCAGGAAACCGATTTCAGGAGGTAGACTGGAATTGCATGTAAAGCATAGGAAAAGAGGCAGAACGTCCACAATGATGCACTTGGTCAAAAAGGGCGTATGCGTTTTTTACTGAATATATTCAGGAAAAAACGCATACGCCCTTTTTGGCCAACCAAGCAAGCTTGCAAAGGAAATCTGCACTACAATGAAGTCTCACTGCCTCCCCGGTCAAAAGGGCCATCTGAAAAAAGTGTAAAATCCAGAAAGGCAGGACAGGCCATGGAGAACTGGGAGCCTTGTTATGCTGATGGGCTGCATGTAAATTGCCAGCAGCCACTCTGGAGAAGTGTATGGTGTTTCCTGAAACATCCAAAAAACAAAGCAACAGAGCCTAGGGCACTTCCACTTATGGTCCTATAGCTTAGGGAAATTAAAATCAAAAAGACACAGCCACCCCAAAGTTTGGGACGGCTCTATTTACAAGAACCTCGTTTACGGTACAAGTTCAATATCACAGAAAGCGAAAAATGGATAAAGAATTTGTGGTACTTATGTACAATGCAATATCACTCAGCAATGAAATCTATGTCATCAGGCCCATAGCAGCATAATGAGTGGATTCAGGTACGATGATTCTAAGTGAAATAAGTCACACAGAAAAAAAACATCATAAGATATCACTACTACACGGAATGTAAACTTGGCTACACAAGAACTGAATTACATAACAGAACAGGGTGTCAAATGTAGAAAACCAACTTATGCTTGCTTAAGGGGAAAGGTGAGTTGGGGTGCTGCATAAAACCAGAGATTGAAATGAGCACAGATACCGTTCCATAAGCCAAATATGTAATAGACAAGAGCTACTCCTTGCTCAACGAAGTGGACACAACATCCCATATTAAACGTCTAAGAATATACATGACTAGTAAGAATCTTAAAACCTATGGATTTATATGTCTCCGAAAGAGAATCAAGCGTGTGTACAGCGGCATAAATGCAGCAGTGATGGGAATGGTGAGGTTCGGTGTGCAAATGCAGACCCTTTGAAGTCATATTGCATGGTACCCATTCCATGGGTCTCAACTCTCCAGGTTTAAGGGATTCTTCCTTCAGCTAAAACATGCATGTGGAACCCAGAGTATGATCCACCGTGTGATCGGGAAACGTGTTCAAATGTGTCTCAGTTTTCATCCCCTGGTACTTGGGTGCAACATTCCAGACGCTTTACTAACACTCTCCCGACTTGGAGAGTCAGTGCCTTTAACCTCCTGTTTGGCCCAGTTTCCAATTTCTGTGGAAAATGAACAGGAATAGGGAGAACAAATGAGAGATTAGGTGGAGGTTTCCGGACGAGCAAATTTAACTCTCATTTTCCACCACGAAGTGGAATTAACCAAAGGCTCAGCGTGCCATGCCGGAACCACACTAGGGGCAGAAGCAATCCTGCGGTGTTGTGGCCAGCTCACAAGAAAGCGAGTTGAAGAAAGGAACTCAGGGGCACTGTAATTCACAAACCTGCAGAGTTATAAATGACAGCTATCTTCCAAAAATATATTGAAGTAAGGCTGCCAAGAGGAGTTGAAAGCGGGGCAGAATTGCAGGAAACCGATTTCAGGAGGTAGACTGGAATTGCATGTAAAGTATAGGAAAAGAGTCAGAACGTCCACAATGATGCACTTGGCCAAAAAGGGCGTATGCGTTTTTTCCTGAATATATTCAGGATAAAACGCATACGCCCTTTCTGGCCAACCAAGCAAGCTTGCAAAGGAAATCTGCACTACAATGAAGTCTCACTGCCCCCCGGTCAAAAGGGCCATCTGAAAAAAGTGTAATATCCAGAAAGGCAGGACAGGCCATGGAGAACTGGGAGCCTTGTTATGCTGATGGGCGGGATGTAAATTGCCAGCAGCCACTCTGGAGAAGTGTATGGTGTTTCCTGAAACATCCAAAAAACACAGCAACAGAGCCTACGGCACTTCCACTTATGGTCCTATAGCTTAGGGAAATTAAAATCAAAAAGACACAGCCACCCCAAAGTTTGGGACGGCTCTCTTTACAAGAATCTCGTTTACCATACAAGTTCAATATCACAGAAAGCCAAAAATGGATAAAGAAGTTGTGGTACTCACGTACAATGCAATATCACTCAGCAATGAAATCTATGTCATCAGACCCGTAGCAGCATAATGACTGGATTCAGGTACGATGATTCTAAGTGAAATAAGTCACACAGAAAAAGAAACATCATAAGATATCACTAATACACGGAATGTAAACTTGGCTACACAAGAACAGATTACAAAACAGAACAGGTTGTCAAATGTAGAAAACCAACTATTCCTTGCTTAAGGGGAAAGGTGAGTTGGGGTGCTTCATAAAACCAGAGATTGAAATTAGCACACATACCGTTCCATAAGCCAAATATGTAATAGACAAGAGCTACTCCTTGCTCAACGAAGTGGACACAACACCCCATATTAAACGCCTAAGAATATACCTGACTAGTAAGAGTCTTAAAACCTATGGATTTATATGCCTCCGAAAGAGAATCAAGCGTGTGTACAGCGGCATAAATGCAGCAGTGATAGGATTGGTGAGGTTCGGTGAGCAAATGCAGACCCTTTGAAGTCCTATTGCATGGTACCCATTCCATGGGTCTCAACTCTCCATGTTTAAGGGATTCTTCCTTCAGCTAAAACATGCATGTGGAACCCAGAGTATGATCCACCGTGTGATTGGGAAACGTGTTCAAATGTGTCTCAGTTTTCGTCCCCTGGTACTCGGGTGCAACATTCCAGACGCTTTACTAACACTCTCCCCACTTGGAGAGTCAGTGCCTTTAACCTCCTGTTTGGCCCAGTTTGCTATTTCTGTGGAAAATGAACAGGAATAGGGAGAACAAATGAGAGACTAGGTGGAGGTTTCTGGACGGGCAAATTTAACTCTCATTTCCCACCAGGAAGAGGAATTAACCAAAGGCTCAGCGTGCCATGCCCGAACCACACTAGGGCCAGAAGCAATCCTGCGGTGTTGTGGCCAGCTCACAAGAAAGCGAGTTGAAGAAAGGAACTCAGGGGCACTGTAATTCACAAACCTGCAGAGTTATAAATGACAGCTATCGTCCAAAAATATATTGAAGTAAGGCTGCCAAGAGGAGTTGAAAGCGGGGCAGAATTGCAGGAAACCGATTTAAGGAGGTAGACTGGAATTGCATGTAAAGCATAGGAAAAGAGGCAGAACGTCCACAATGATGCACTTGGCCAAAAAGGGCGTATGCTTTTTTCCTGAATATATTCAGGAAAAAACGCATACGCCCTTTTTGGTCAACCAAGCAAGCTTGCAAAGGAAATCTGCACTACAATGAAGTCTCACTGCCTCCCCGGTCAAAAGGGCCATCTGAAAAAAGTGTAAATTCCAGAAAGGCAAGACAGGCCATGGAGAACTGGGAGCCTTGTTATGCTGATGGGCGGCATGTAAATTGCCAACAGCCACTCTGGAGAAGTGTATGGTGTTTCCTGAAACATCCAAAAAACAAAGCAACAGAGCCTAGGGCACTTCCACTTATGGTCCTATAGCTTAGGGAAATGAAAATCAAAAAGACACAGCCACCCCAAAGTTTCGGCCGGCTCTGTTTACAAGAACCTCGTTTACGGTACAAGTTCAATATCACAGAAAGCGAAAAATGGATAAAGAAGTTGTGGTACTTACGTACAATGCAATATCACTCAGCAATGAAATCTATGTCATCAGGCCCGTAGCAGCATAATGAGTGGATTCAGGTACGATGATTCTAAGTGAAATAAGTCACACAGAAAAAGAAACATCATAAGATATCACTACTACACGGAATGTAAACTTGGCTACACAGGAACTGAATTACAAAACAGAACAGGGTCTCAATTGTAGAAAACCAACGTATGCTTGCTTAAGGGGAAAGGTGAGTTGGGGTGCGGCATAAAACCAGAGATTGAAATTAGCACAGATACCGTTCCATAAGCCAAATATGTAATAGACAAGACCTACTCCTTGCTCAACGAAGTGGACTCAACAACCCATATTAAACGCCTATGAATATTCCTGAGTAGTAAGAATCTTAAAACCTATGGATTTATATGTCTCCGAAAGGGAATCAAGCGTGTGTACAGCAACATAAACGCAGCAGTGATAGGATTGGTGAGGTTCGGTGAGCAAATGCAGACCCTTTGAAGTCCTATTGCATGGTACCCATTCCATGGGTCTCAACTCTCCAGGTTTAAGGAATTCTTCCTTCAGCTAAAACATTCATGTGGACCCAGAGTGTGATCCACCGTGTGATCGGGAAACGTGTTCAAATGTGTCTCAGTTTTTGTCCCCTGGTACTTGGGTGCAACATTCCAGACGCTTTACTAACACTCTCCCCACTTGGAGAGTCAGTGCCTTTAACCTCCTGTTTGGCCCAGTTTGCAATTTCTGTGGAAAATGAACAGGAATAGGGAGAACCAATGAGAGACTAGGTGGAGGTGTCCGGAAGGGCAAATTTAACTCTCATTTCTCACCAGGAAGAGGAATTAACCAAAGGCTCAGCATGCCATTCCGGAACCAAACTAGGGCCTGACGCAATGCTGCGGTATTGCGGCCAGCTCACAAGAAAGCGAGTTGAAGAAAGGAGCTCAGGGGCACTGTAATTCACAAACCTGCAGAGTTATAAAAGTAAGCTATCTTCCAAAAATATATTGAAGTAAGGCTGCCAAGAGGAGTTGAAAGCGGGGCAGAATTGCAGGAAACCGATTTCAGGAGGTAGACTGGAATTGCATGTAAAGCATAGGAAAAGAGGCAGAACGTCCACAATGATGCACTTGGCCAAAAAGGGCGTATGCGTTTTTTCCTGAATATATTCAGGAAAAAATGCATACGCCCTTTTTGGCCAACCAACCAAGCTGGCAAAGGAAATCTGCACTACAATGAAGTCTCACTACCCCCCGGTCAAAAGGGCCATCTGAAAAAAGTGTAAAATCCAGAAAGGCAGGACAGGCCATGGAGAACTGGGAGCCTTGTTATGCTGATGGGCGGGATGTAAATTGCCAGCAGCCACTCTGGAGAAGTGTATGGTGTTTCCTGAAACATCCAAAAAATAAAGAAACAGAGCCTAGGGCACTTCCACTTATGGTCCTATAGTTTAGGGAAATTAAAATCAAAAAGACACAGCCACCCCAATGTTTGCGACGGATCTGTTTACAAGAACCTCGTTTACGGTACATGTTCAATATCACAGAAAGAGAAAAATGGATAAAGAAGTTGTGGTACTCACGTACAATGCAATATCACTCAGCAATGAAATCTATGTCATCAGGCCCGAAGCAGCGTAATGAGTGGATTCAGGTACGATGATTCTAAGTGAAATAAGTCACACAGAAAAAGAAACATCATAAGATATCACTACTACCCGGAATGTAAACTTGGCTACACAGGAACTGAATTACAAAACAGAACAGGGTCTCAAATGTAGAAAACCAACTTATGCTTGCTTAAGGGGAAAGGTGAGTTGGGGTGCGGCATAAAACCAGAGATTGAAATTAGCACAGATACCGTTCCATAAGCCAAATATGGAATAGACAAGAGCTACTCCTTGCTCAACTAAATGGACTCAACACCCCATATTAAACGCCTAAGAATGTACCTGACTAGTAAGTATCTTAAAACCTATGGATTGCTATGTCTCTGAAAGAAAATCAAGCGTGTGTACAGGGGCATAAATGCAGCAGTGATAGGATTGGAGAGGTTCGGTGAGCAAATGAAGACCCTTTGAAGTCATATTGCATGGTACCCATTTCACGGGTCTCAACTCTCCAGGTTTAAGGGATTCTGCCTTCAGCTAAAACATGCATGTGGAACCCAGAGTATGATCAACCGTGTGATCGGGAGACGTGTTCCAATATGTCTCAGTTCTCATCCCCTGGTACTCGGGTGTAACATTCCAGACGCTTTACTAACACTCTCCCGACTTGGAGAGTCAGTGCCTTTAACCTCCTGTTTGGCCCAGTTTCCAATTTCTGCGTAAGATGAACAGGAATAGGGAGAACCAATGAGAGACTAGCTGGAGGTGTCTGGACGGGCAAATTTAACTCTCATTTCCCACCAGGAAGAGGAATTAACCAAAGGCACAGCGTGCCGTGCCGGAACCAGATTAGGGCCTGAAGCAATCCTGCGGTGTTGCGGCCAGCTCACAAGAAAGCGAGTTGAAGAAAGGAGCTCAGGGGCACTGTAATTCACAAACCTGCAGAGTTATAAATGACAGCTATCGTCCAAAAATATACTGAAGTAAGGCTGCCAAGAGGACTTGAAAGCGGGGCAGAATTGCAGGAAACCGATTTCAGGAGGTAGACTGGAATTGCATTTAAAGCATAGGAAAAGAGGCAGAACGTCCACAATGATGCACTTGGCCAAAAAGGGCGTATGCATTTTTTCCTGAATATATTCAGGAAAAAACGCATACGCCCTTTTTGGCCAACCAAGCAAGCTTGCAAAGGAAATCTGCACTACAATGAAGTCTCACTTCCCTCTGGTCAAAAGGGCCATCTGGAAAAAGTGTAAAATTCAGAAAGGCAGGACAGGCCATGGAGAACTGGGAGCCTTGTTATGCTGATGGGCGGGATGTAAATTGCCAACAGCCACTCGGGAGAAGTGTATGGTGTTTCCTGAAACATCTAAAAAACAAAGCAACAGATCCTAGGACACTTCCACTTATGGTCCTATAGCTTAGGGAAATTAAAATCAAAAAGACACAGCCACCCCAAAGTTTGGGACGGCTCTGTTTACAAGAACCTCGTTTTCGGTACAAGTTCAATATCGCAGAAAGTGAAAAATGGATAAAGAAGTTGTGGTACTTACGTACAATGCAATATCACTCAGCAATGAAATCTATGTCATCAGACCCGTAGCAGCATAATGAGTGAATTCAGGTATGATGATTCTAACTGAAATAAGTCACACAGAAAAAGAAACATCATAAGATATCACTAATACACGGAATGTAAACGTGGCTACACAGGAACTGGATTACAAAACAGAACACGGTCTCAAATGTACAAAACCAACTTTTGCTTGCTTAACGGGAAAGGTGAGTTGGGGTGCTGCATCAAACCAGAGATTGAAATGAGCACAGATAAAGTTCCTTAAGCCAAATATGGAATAGACAAGAGCTACTCCTTGCTCAACGAAATGGACTCAACACCCCATATTAAACGCCTAAGAATGTACCTGACTAGTAAGTATCTTAAAACCTATGGATTGCTATGTCTCTGAAAGAAAATCAAGCGTGTGTACAGGGGCATAAACGCAGCAGTGATAGGATTGGAGAGGTTCGGTGAGCAAATGAAGACCCTTTGAAGTCATATTGCATGGTACCCATTCCACGGGTCTCAACTCTTCAGGTTTAAGGGATTCTGCCTTCAGCTAAAACATGCATGTGGAAACCAGAGTATGATCAACCATGTGATCGGGAGACGTGTTCCAATATGTCTCAGTTCTCATCCCCTGGTACTCGGGTGTAACATTCCAGACGCTTTACTAACACTCTCCCGACTTGGAGAGTCAGTGCCTTTAACCTCCTGTTTGGCCCAGTTTCCAATTTCTGCGGAAGATGAACAGGAATAGGGAGAACCAATAAGAGACTAGCTGGAGGTGTCTGGACGGGCAAATTTAACTCTCATTTCCCACCAGGAAGAGGAATTAACCAAAGGCTCAGCGTGCCGTTCCGGAACCAGATTAGGGCCTGAAGCAATCCTGCGGTGTTGCGGCCAGCTCACAAGAAAGCGAGTTGAAGAAAGGAGCTCAGGGGCACTGTAATTCACAAACCTGCAGAGTTATAAATGACAGCTATCGTCCAAAAATATACTGAAGTAAGGCTGCCAAGAGGACTTGAAAGCGGGGCAGAATTGCAGAAAACCGATTTCAGGAGGTAGACTGGAATTGCATTTAAAGCATAGGAAAAGAGGCAGAACGTCCACAATGATGCACTTGGCCAAAAAGTGCGTATGCGTTTTTCCTGAATATATTCAGGAAAAAACGCATACGCACTTTTTGGCCAACCAAGCAAGTTTGCAAAGGAAATCTGCACTACAATGAAGTCTCACTTCCCCCCGGTCAAAAGGGCCATCTGAAAAAAGTGTAAAATCCAGAAAGGCAGGATAGGCCATGGAGAACTGGGAGCCTTGTTATGCTGATGGCCGGGATGTAAATTGCCAACAGCCACTCGGGAGAAGTGTATGGTGTTTCCTGAAACATCTAAAAAACAAAGCAACAGAGCCTAGGACACTTCCACTTATGGTCCTATAGCTTAGGGAAATTAAAATCAAAAAGACACAGCCACCCCAAAGTTTGGGACGGCTCTATTTACAAGAACCTCGTTTTCGGTACAAGTTCAATATCGCAGAAAGTGAAAAATGGATAAAGAAGTTGTGGGACTTACGTACAATGCAATATCACTCAGCAATGAAATCTATGTCATCAGGCCCGTAGCAGCATAATGAGTGGATTCAAGTATGATGATTCTAACTGAAATAAGTCACACAGAAAAAGAAACATCATAAGATATCACTAATACATGGAATGTAAACTTGGCTACACAGGAACTGGATTACAAAACAGAACAGGGTCTCAAATTTAGGAAACCAACTTTTGCTTGCTTAACGGGAAAGGTGAGTTGGGGTACTGCATAAAACCAGAGATTGAAATGAGCACAGATAAAGTTCCTTAAGCCAAATATGGAATAGACAAGCGCTACTCCTTGCTCAACGAAATGGACTCAACACCCCATATTAAACGCCTAAGAATGTACCTGACTAGGAAGTATCTTAAAATCCATGGATTGCTATGTCTCTGAAAGGGAATCAAGCGTGTGTACAGGGGCATAAACGCAGCAGTGATAGGATTGGAGAGGTTTGGTGAGCAAATGAAGACCCTTTGAAGTCATATTGCATGGTACCCATTCCACGGGTCTCAACTCTCCAGGTTTAAGGGATTCTGCCTTCAGCTAAAACATGCATGTGGAACCCAGAGTATGATCAACCATGTGATCGGGAGACGTGTTCCAATATGTCTCAGTTCTCGTCTTCTGGTACTTGGGTGCAACATTCCAGATGCTTTACAAACACTCTCCCGACTTGGAGAGTCAGTGCCTTTAACCTCCTGTTTGGCCCATTTGCAATTTCTGCGGAAGATGAACAGGAATAGGGAGAACCAATGAGAGACTAGCTGGAGGTGTCTGGACGGGCAAATTTAACTCTCATTTCCCACCAGGAAGAGGAATTAACCAAAGGCTCAGCGTGTCGTGCCGGAACCAGATTAGGGCCTGAAGCAATCCTGTGGTGTTGCGGCCAGCTCACAAGAAAACGAGTTGAAGAAAGGAGCTCAGGGGCACTGTAATTCACAAACCTGCAGAGTTATAAATGTCAGCTATCGTCCAAAAATATACTGAAGTAAGGCTGCCAAGAGGACTTGAAAGCGGGGCAGAATTGCAGGAAACCGATTTCAGGAGGTAGACTGGAATTGCATTGAAAGCATAGGAAAAGAGGCAGAACGTCCACAATGATGCACTTGGCCAAAAAGGGCGTATGCGTTTTTTCCTGAATATATTCAGGAAAAAACGCATACGCACTTTTTGGCCAACCAAGCAAGCTTGCAAAGGAAATCTGCACTACAATGAACTCTCACTTCTCCCCGGTCAAAAGGGCCACCTGAAAAAAGTGTAAAATCCAGAAAGGCAGGACAGGCCATGGAGAACTGGGAGCCTTGTTATGCTGATGGGCGGGATGTAAATTGCCAACAGCCAATCAGGAGAGGTGTATGGTGTTTCCTGAAACATCTAAAAAACAAAGCAACAGAGCCTAGGGCACTTCCACTTATGGTCCTATAGCTTAGGGAAATTAAAATCAAGAAGACACAGCCACCCTAAAGTTTGGGACGGCTCTGTTTACAAGAACCTCATTTACGGTACAAGTTCAATATCGCAGAAAGTGAAAAATGGATAAAGAAGTTGTGGTACTTACGTACAATGCAATATCACTCAGCAATGAAATCTATGTCATCAGGCCCATAGGAGAATAATGAGTGGATTCAGGTATGATGATTCTACCTGAAATAAGTCACACAGAAAAAGAAACATCATAAGATATCACTAATACACGGAATGTAAACTTGGCTACACAGTAACTGGATTACAAAACAGAACAGGGTCTCAAATTTAGAAAACCAACTTATGCTTGCTTAAGGGGAAAGGTGAGTTGGGGTGCTGCATAAAACCAGAGATTGAAATGAGCACAGATAAGGTTCCTTAAGCCAAATATGGAATAGACGAGAACTACTCCTTGCTCAACGAAATGGACTCAACACCCCATATTAAACGCCTAAGAATGTACCTAACTAGTAAGTATTTTAAAACCTATGGATTGCTATGTCTCTGAAAGAAAATCAAGCGTGTGTACAGGGGCATAAACGCAGCAGTGATAGGATTGGAGAGGTTCGGTGAGCAAATGAAGACCCTTTGAAGTCATATTGCATGGTACCCATTCCACGGGTCTCAACTCTCTAGGATTAAGGGATTCTTCCTTCAGCTAAAACATGCATGTGGAACCCAGAGTATGATCAACCGTGTGGTCGGGAGACGTGTTCCAATATGTCTCAGTTCTAGTCCCCTGGTACTCAGGTGCAACATTCCAGACGCTTTACTAACACTCTCCCGACTTAGAGAGCCAGTGCCTTTAACCTGCTGTTTGGCCCAGTTTGCAATTTCTGCGGAAGATGAACAGGAATAGGGAGAACCAATGAGAGACTAGCTGGAGGTGTCTGGACGGGCAAATTTAACTCTCATTTCCCACCAGGAAGAGGAATTAACCAAAGGCTCAGCGTGCCGTGCCGGAACCAGATTAGGGCCTGAAGCAATCCTGCGGTGTTGCGGCCAGCTCCCAAGAAAGCGAGTTGAAGAAAGGAGCTCAGGGGCACTGTAATTCACAAACCTGCAGAGTTATAAATGACAGCTATCGTCCAAAAATATACTGAAGTAAGGCTGCCAAGAGGAATTGAAAGCGGGGCAGAATTGCAGGAAACCGATTTAAGGAGGTAGACTGGAATTGCATTTAAAGTATAGGAAAAGAGGCAGAACGTCCACAATGATGCACTTGGCCAAAAAGGGCGTATGCGTTTTTTCCTGAATATATTCAGGAAAAAACGCATACGCCCTTTTTGGCCAACCAAGCAAGCTTACAAAGGATATCTGCACTACAATGAAGTCTCACTTCCCCCAGGTCTAAAGGGCCACCTGAAAAAAGTGTAAAATCCAGAAAGGCAGGACAGGCCATGGAGAACAGGGAACCTTGTTATGCTGATGGGCGGGATGTAAATTGCCAACAGCCACTCGGGAGAGGTGTAAGTTATTTCCTGAAACATCTAAAGAACAAAGCAACGGAACCTAGGGCACTTCCACTTATGGTCCTATAGCTTAGGGAAATTAAAATCAAAAAGACACCGACACCCCAAAGTTTGGGATGGCTCTGTTTACAAGAACCTCTTTTACGGTACAAGTTCAGTATCGCAGAATGTGAAAAATGGATAAAGAAGTTGTGGTACTTACGTACAATGCAATATCACTCAGCAATGAAATCTATGTCATCAGGCCCATAGCAGCATAATGAGTGGATTCAGGTATGATGATTCTACCTTAAATAAGTCACACAGAAAAAGAAACTTCATAAGATATCACTAATACACGGAATGTAAACTTGGCTACACAGGAACTGGATTACAAAACAGAACAGGGCCTCAAATTTAGAAAACCAACTTATGCTTGCTTAAGGGGAAAGGTGAGTTGGGGTGCTGCATAAAACCAGAGATTGAAATGAGCACAGATAAAGTTCCTTAAGCCAAATATGGAATAGACGAGAACTACTCCTTGCTCAACGAAATGGACTCAACACCCCATATTAAACGCCTAAGAATGTACCTGACTAGTAAGTATCTTAAAACCTATGGATTGCTATGTCTCTGAAAGAAAATAAAGCGTGTGTACAGGGGTATAAACGCAGCAGTGATAGGATTGGAGAGGTTCAGTGAGCAAATGAAGATCCTTTGAAGTCATATTGCATGGTACCCATTCCACGGGTCTCAACTCTCCAGGTTTAAGGGATTCTGCCTTCAGCTAAAACATGCATGTGGAACCCAGAGTATGATCAACCGTGTGATCGGGAGACATGTTCCAATATGTCTCAGTTCTCATCCCCTGGTACTCGGGTGCAACATTCCAGACGCTTTACTAACACTCTCCCGACTTGGAGAGTCAGTGCCTTTAACCTCCTGTTTGGCCCAGTTTGCAATTTCTGCGGAAGATGAACAGGAATAGGGAGAACCAATGAGACACTAGCTGGAGGTGTCTGGACGGACAAATTTAACTCTCATTTCCCACCAGGAAGAGGAATTAACCAAAGGCTCAGCGTGCCATGCCGGAACCAGATTAGGGCCTGAAGCAATCCTGCGGTGTTGCAGCCAGCTCACAAGAAAGCGAGTTGAAGAAAGGAGCTCAGGGGCACTGTAATTCACAAACCTGCAGAGTTATAAATGACAGCTATCGTCCAAAAATATACTGAAGTAAGGCTGCCAAGAGGAATTGAAAGCGGGGCAGAATTGCAGGAAACCGATTTAAGGAGGTAGACTGGAATTGCATTTAAAGTATAGGAAAAGAGGCAGAACGTCCACAATGATGCACTTGGCCAAAAAGGGCGTATGCGTTTTTTCCTGAATATATTCAGGAAAAAACGCATACGCCCTTTTTGGCCAACCAAGCAAGCTTACAAAGGATATCTGCACTACAATGAAGTCTCACTTCCCCCAGGTCTAAAGGGCCACCTGAAAAAAGTGTAAAATCCAGAAAGGCAGGACAGGCCATGGAGAACAGGGAACCTTGTTATGCTGATGGGCGGGATGTAAATTGCCAACAGCCACTCGGGAGAGGTGTAAGTTATTTCCTGAAACATCTAAAGAACAAAGCAACGGAACCTAGGGCACTTCCACTTATGGTCCTATAGCTTAGGGAAATTAAAATCAAAAAGACACCGACACCCCAAAGTTTGGGATGGCTCTGTTTACAAGAACCTCTTTTACGGTACAAGTTCAGTATCGCAGAATGTGAAAAATGGATAAAGAAGTTGTGGTACTTACGTACAATGCAATATCACTCAGCAATGAAATCTATGTCATCAGGCCCATAGCAGCATAATGAGTGGATTCAGGTATGATGATTCTACCTTAAATAAGTCACACAGAAAAAGAAACTTCATAAGATATCACTAATACACGGAATGTAAACTTGGCTACACAGGAACTGGATTACAAAACAGAACAGGGCCTCAAATTTAGAAAACCAACTTATGCTTGCTTAAGGGGAAAGGTGAGTTGGGGTGCTGCATAAAACCAGAGATTGAAATGAGCACAGATAAAGTTCCTTAAGCCAAATATGGAATAGACGAGAACTACTCCTTGCTCAACGAAATGGACTCAACACCCCATATTAAACGCCTAAGAATGTACCTGACTAGTAAGTATCTTAAAACCTATGGATTGCTATGTCTCTGAAAGAAAATAAAGCGTGTGTACAGGGGTATAAACGCAGCAGTGATAGGATTGGAGAGGTTCAGTGAGCAAATGAAGATCCTTTGAAGTCATATTGCATGGTACCCATTCCACGGGTCTCAACTCTCCAGGTTTAAGGGATTCTGCCTTCAGCTAAAACATGCATGTGGAACCCAGAGTATGATCAACCGTGTGATCGGGAGACATGTTCCAATATGTCTCAGTTCTCATCCCCTGGTACTCGGGTGCAACATTCCAGACGCTTTACTAACACTCTCCCGACTTGGAGAGTCAGTGCCTTTAACCTCCTGTTTGGCCCAGTTTGCAATTTCTGCGGAAGATGAACAGGAATAGGGAGAACCAATGAGACACTAGCTGGAGGTGTCTGGACGGACAAATTTAACTCTCATTTCCCACCAGGAAGAGGAATTAACCAAAGGCTCAGCGTGCCATGCCGGAACCAGATTAGGGCCTCAAGCAATCCTGCGGTGTTGCAGCCAGCTCACAAGAAAGCGAGTTGAAGAAAGGAGCTCAGGGGCACTGTAATTCACAAACCTGTAGAGTTATAAATGACAGCTATCGTCCAAAAATATACTGAAGTAAGGCTGCCAAGAGGACTTGAAAGCGGGGCAGAATTGCAGGAACCGATTTCAGGAGGTAGACTGGAATTGCATTTAAAGCATAGGAAAAGAGGTAGAACGTCCACAATGATGCACTTGGCCAAAAAGGGCGTATGCATTTTTTCCTGCATATATTCAGGAAAAAACGCATACGCCCTTTTTGGCCAACCAAGCAAGCTTGCAAAGGAAATCTGCACTACAATGAAGTCTAATTACCCCCGGTCAAAAGGGCCATCTGAAAAAAGTGTAAAATCCAAAAAGGCAGGACAGGCCATAGAGAACTGGGAGCCTTGTTATGCTGATGGGCGGGATGTAAATTGCCAACAGCCACTCGGGAGAAGTGTATGGTGTTTCCTGAAACATCTAAAAAACAAAGCAACAGATCCTAGGACACTTCCACTTATGGTCCTATAGCTTAGGGAAATTAAAATCAAAAAGACACAGCCACCCCAAAGTTTGGGACGGCTCTGTTTACAAGAACCTCGTTTTCGGTACAAGTTCAATATCGCAGAAAGTGAAAAATGGATAAAGAAGTTGTGGTACTTACGTACAATGCAATATCACTCAGCAATGAAATCTATGTCATCAGACCCGTAGCAGCATAATGAGTGAATTCAGGTATGATGATTCTAACTGAAATAAGTCACACAGAAAAAGAAACATCATAAGATATCACTAATACACGGAATGTAAACGTGGCTACACAGGAACTGGATTACAAAACAGAACACGGTGTCAAATGTACAAAACCAACTTTTGCTTGCTTAACGGGAAAGGTGAGTTGGGGTGCTGCATCAAACCAGAGATTGAAATGAGCACAGATAAAGTTCCTTAAGCCAAATATGGAATAGACAAGAGCTACTCCTTGCTCAACGAAATGGACTCAACACCCCATATTAAACGCCTAAGAATGTACCTGACTAGTAAGTATCTTAAAACCTATGGATTGCTATGTCTCTGAAAGAAAATCAAGCGTGTGTACAGGGGCATAAACGCAGCAGTGATAGGATTGGAGAGGTTCGGTGAGCAAATGAAGACCCTTTGAAGTCATATTGCATGGTACCCATTCCACGGGTCTCAACTCTTCAGGTTTAAGGGATTCTGCCTTCAGCTAAAACATGCATGTGGAAACCAGAGTATGATCAACCATGTGATCGGGAGACGTGTTCCAATATGTCTCAGTTCTCATCCCCTGGTACTCGGGTGTAACATTCCAGACGCTTTACTAACACTCTCCTGACTTGGAGAGTCAGTGCCTTTAACCTCCTGTTTGGCCCAGTTTCCAATTTCTGCGGAAGATGAACAGGAATAGGGAGAACCAATAAGAGACTAGCTGGAGGTGTCTGGACGGGCAAATTTAACTCTCATTTCCCACCAGGAAGAGGAATTAACCAAAGGCTCAGCGTGCCGTTCCGGAACCAGATTAGGGCCTGAAGCAATCCTGCGGTGTTGCGGCCAGCTCACAAGAAAGCGAGTTGAAGAAAGGAGCTCAGGGGCACTGTAATTCACAAACCTGCAGAGTTATAAATGACAGCTATCGTCCAAAAATATACTGAAGTAAGGCTGCCAAGAGGACTTGAAAGCGGGGCAGAATTGCAGAAAACCGATTTCAGGAGGTAGACTGGAACTGCATTTAAAGCATAGGAAAAGAGGCAGAACGTCCACAATGATGCACTTGGCCAAAAAGTGCGTATGCGTTTTTCCTGAATATATTCAGGAAAAAACGCATACGCACTTTTTGTCCAACCAAGCAAGTTTGCAAAGGAAATCTGCACTACAATGAAGTCTCACTTCCCCCCGGTCAAAAGGGCCATCTGAAAAAAGTGTAAAATCCAGAAAGGCAGGATAGGCCATGGAGAACTGGGAGCCTTGTTATGCTGATGGCCGGGATGTAAATTGCCAACAGCCACTCGGGAGAAGTGTATGGTGTTTCCTGAAACATCTAAAAAACAAAGCAACAGAGCCTATGACACTTCCACTTATGGTCCTATAGCTTAGGGAAATTAAAATCAAAAAGACACAGCCACCCCAAAGTTTGGGACGGCTCTATTTACAAGAACCTCGTTTTCGGTACAAGTTCAATATCGCAGAAAGTGAAAAATGGATAAAGAAGTTGTGGGACTTACGTACAATGCAATATCACTCAGCAATGAAATCTATGTCATCAGGCCCGTAGCAGCATAATGAGTGGATTCAAGTATGATGATTCTAACTGAAATAAGTCACACAGAAAAAGAAACATCATAAGATATCACTAATACATGGAATGTAAACTTGGCTACACAGGAACTGGATTACAAAACAGAACAGGGTCTCAAATTTAGGAAACCAACTTTTGCTTGCTTAACGGGAAAGGTGAGTTGGGGTACTGCATAAAACCAGAGATTGAAATGAGCACAGATAAAGTTCCTTAAGCCAAATATGGAATAGACAAGCGCTACTCCTTGCTCAACGAAATGGACTCAACACCCCATATTAAACGCCTAAGAATGTACCTGACTAGGAAGTATCTTAAAATCCATGGATTGCTCTGTCTCTGAAAGGGAATCAAGCGTGTGTACAGGGGCATAAACGCAGCAGTGATAGGATTGGAGAGGTTTGGTGAGCAAATGAAGACCCTTTGAAGTCATATTGCATGGTACCCATTCCACGGGTCTCAACTCTCCAGGTTTAAGGGATTCTGCCTTCAGCTAAAACATGCATGTGGAACCCAGAGTATGATCAACCATGTGATCGGGAGACGTGTTCCAATATGTCTCAGTTCTCGTCTTCTGGTACTTGGGTGCAACATTCCAGATGCTTTACAAACACTCTCCCGACTTGGAGAATCAGTGCCTTTAACCTCCTGTTTGGCCCATTTGCAATTTCTGCGGAAGATGAACAGGAATAGGGAGAACCAATGAGAGACTAGCTGGAGGTGTCTGGACGGGCAAATTTAACTCTCATTTCCCACCAGGAAGAGGAATTAACCAAAGGCTCAGCGTGTCGTGCCGGAACCAGATTAGGGCCTGAAGCAATCCTGCGGTGTTGCGGCCAGCTCACAAGAAAACGAGTTGAAGAAAGGAGCTCAGGGGCACTGTAATTCACAAACCTGCAGAGTTATAAATGTCAGCTATCGTCCAAAAATATACTGAAGTAAGGCTGCCAAGAGGACTTGAAAGCGGGGCAGAATTGCAGGAAACCGATTTCAGGAGGTAGACTGGAATTGCATTGAAAGCATAGGAAAAGAGGCAGAACGTCCACAATGATGCACTTGGCCAAAAAGGGCGTATGCGTTTTTTCCTGAATATATTCAGGAAAAAACGCATACGCACTTTTTGGCCAACCAAGCAAGCTTGCAAAGGAAATCTGCACTACAATGAACTCTCACTTCTCCCCGGTCAAAAGGGCCACCTGAAAAAAGTGTAAAATCCAGAAAGGCAGGACAGGCCATGGAGAACTGGGAGCCTTGTTATGCTGATGGGCGGGATGTAAATTGCCAACAGCCAATCAGGAGAGGTGTATGGTGTTTCCTGAAACATCTAAAAAACAAAGCAACAGAGCCTAGGGCACTTCCACTTATGGTCCTATAGCTTAGGGAAATTAAAATCAAGAAGACACAGCCACCCTAAAGTTTGGGACGGCTCTGTTTACAAGAACCTCATTTACGGTACAAGTTCAATATCGCAGAAAGTGAAAAATGGATAAAGAAGTTGTGGTACTTACGTACAATGCAATATCACTCAGCAATGAAATCTATGTCATCAGGCCCATAGGAGAATAATGAGTGGATTCAGGTATGATGATTCTACCTGAAATAAGTCACACAGAAAAAGAAACATCATAAGATATCACTAATACACGGAATGTAAACTTGGCTACACAGGAACTGGATTACAAAACAGAACAGGGTCTCAAATTTAGAAAACCAACTTATGCTTGCTTAAGGGGAAAGGTGAGTTGGGGTGCTGCATAAAACCAGAGATTGAAATGAGCACAGATAAGGTTCCTTAAGCCAAATATTGAATAGAGAAGAGCTAATCCTTGCTCAACGAAATGGACTCAACACCCCATATTAAACGCCTAAGAATGTACCTAACTAGTAAGTATTTTAAAACCTATGGATTGCTATGTCTCTGAAAGAGAATCAAGCGTGTGTACAGGGGCATAAATGCAGCAGTGATAGGATTGGAGAGGTTCGGTGAGCAAATGAAGATCCTTTGAAGTCATATTGCATGGTACCCATTCCACGGGTCTCAACTCTCCAGGTTTAAGGGATTCTTCCTTCAGCTAAAACATGCATGTGGAGCCCAGAGTATGATCAACCGTGTGATCGGGAGACGTGTTCCAATATGTCTCAGTACTCGTCCCCTGGTACTCGGGTGCAACATTCCAGACGCTTTACTAACACTCTCCCGACCTGGAGAGTCAGTGCCTTTAACCTCCTGTTTGGCCCAGTTTCCAATTTCTGCGGAAGATGAACAGGAATAGGGAGAACCAATGAGAGACTAGCTGGAGGTGTCTGGATGGGCAAATTTAACTCTCATTTCCCACCAGGAAGAGGAATTAACCAAAGGCTCAGCGTGCCGTGCCGGAACCAGAATAGGGCCTGAAGAAATCTTGCGGTGTTGCGGCCAGCTCCCAAGAAAGCGAGTTGAAGAAAGGAGCTCAGGGGCACTGTAATTCACAAACCTGCAGAGTTATAAATGACAGCTATGGTCCAAAAATATACTGAAGTAAGGCTGCCAAGAGGACTTGAAAGCGGGGCAGAATTGCAGGAAACCGATTTCAGGAGGTAGACTGGAATTGCATTTAAAGCATAGGAAAAGAGGCAGAACGTCCACAATGATGCACTTGGCCAAAAAGGGCGTATGCGTTTTTTCCTGAATATATTCAGGAAAAAACGCATACGTCATTTTTGGCCAACCAAGCAAGCTTGCAAAGGAAATCTGCACTACAATGAAGTCTCACTTCCCCCAGGTCTAAAGGGCCACCTGAAAAAAGTGTAAAATCCAGAAAGGCAGGACAGGCCATGGAGAACAGGGAGCCTTGTTATGCTGATGGGCGGGATGTAAATTACCAACAGCCACTTGGGAGAGGTGTAAGTTATTTCCTGAAACATCTAAAGAACAAAGCAACGGAACCTAGGGCACTTCCACTTATTGTCCTATAGCTTAGGGAAATTAAAATCAAAAAGACACAGCCACCCCAAAGTTTGGGACGGCTCTGTTTACAAGAATCTCGTTTACAGTACAAGTTCAATATCGCAGAAAGTGAAAAATAGATAAAGAATTTGTGGTACTTACGTACAATGCAATATCACTCAGCAATGAAATCTATGTCATCAGGCCCGTAGCAGCATAATGAGTGGATTCAGGTATGATGATTCTACCTGAAATAAGTCACACAGAAAAAGAAACATCATAAGATATCACTAATACACGGAATGTAAACTTGGCTACACAGGAACTGGATTACAAAACAGAACAGGGTCTCAAATTGAGAAAACCAACTTATGCTTGCTTAAGGGGAAAGGTGAGTTGGGGTGCTGCATAAAACCAGAGATTGAAATGAGCACAGATAAAGTTCCTTAAGCCAAATATGGAATAGACAAGAACTACTCCTTTCTCAACGAAATGGACTCAACACCCCATATTAAACGCCTAAGAATGTACCTGACTAGTAAGAATCTTAAAACCTATGGATTGCTATGTCTCTGAAAGAGAATCAAGCATGTGTACAGCGGCATAAACGCAGCAGTGATAGGATTGGAGAGGTTCGGTGAGCAAATGAAGACCATTTGAAGTCATATTGCATGGTACCCATTCCACGGGTCTCAACTCTCCAGGTTTAAGGGATTCTTCCTTCAGCTAAAACATGCATGTGGAACCCAGAGTATGATCAACCGTGTGATCGGGAGACGTGTTCCAATATGTCTCTGTTCTCATCCCCTGGTCCTCGGGTGCAACATTCCAGACGCTTTACTAACACTCTCCCGACTTGGAGAGTCAGTGCCTTTAACCTCCTGTTTGGCCCAGTTTGCAATTTCTGCGGAAGATGAACAGGAATAGGGAGAACCAATGAGAGACTAGCTGGAGGTGTCTGGACGGGCAAATTTAACTCTCATTTCCCACCAGGAAGAGGAATTAACCAAAGGCTCAGCGTGCCGTTCTGGAACCAGATTAGGGCCTGAAGCAATCCTGCGGTGTTGCAGCCAGCTCACAAGAAAGCGAGTTGAAGAAAGGAGCTCAGGGGCACTGTAATTCACAAACCTGTAGAGTTATAAATGACAGCTATCGTCCAAAAATATACTGAAGTAAGGCTGCCAAGAGGACTTGAAAGCGGGGTAGAATTGCAGGAAACCGATTTGAAGAGGTAGACTGGAATTGCATTTAAAGCATAGGAAAAGAGGCAGAACGTCCACAATGATGCACTTGGCCAAAAAGGGCGTATGCGTTTTTTCCTGAATATATTCAGGAAAAAACGCATACACCCTTTTTGGCCAACCAAGCAAGCTTGCAAAGGAAATCTGCACTACAATGAAGTCTCAATTACCCCCGGTCAAAAGGGCCACCTGAAAAATGTGTAAAATCCAGAAAGGCAGGACAGGCCATGGAGAACTGGGAGCCTTGTCATGCTGATGGGCGGGATATAAATTGCCAACAGCCACTCAGGAGAAGTGTATGGTGTTTCCTGAAACATCTAAAAAACAAAGCAACAGAGCCTAGGGCACTTCCACTTATGGTCCTATAGCTTAGGGAAATTAAAATCAAAAATACATAGCCACCCCAAAGTTTGGGACGGCTCTGTTTACCAGAACCTCGTTTACGGGACAAGTTCAATATCACAGAAAGCGAAAAATGTATAAAGAAGTTGTGGTACTTACGTACAATGCAATATCACTCAGCAATGAAATCTATGTCATCAGGCCCATAGCAGCATAATGAGTGGATTCAGGTATGTTGATTCTTACTGAAATAAGTCACACAGAAAAAGAAACATCATAAGATATCACTAATACACGAAATGTAAACTTGGCTATACAGGAACTGAATTACAAAACAGAACAGGGTCTCAAATTTAGAAAACCAACTTATGCTTGCTTAAGGGGAAAGGGGAGTTGGGGTGTTGCATAAAAGCAGAGATTGAAATGAGCACAGATAAAGTTCCTTAAGCCAAATATTGAATAGACAAGAGCTACTCCTTGCTCAACGAAATGGACTCAACACCCCATATTAAACGCCTAAGAACGTACCTGACTAGTAATTATCTTAAAACCTATGGATTGCTATGTCTCTGAAAGAGAATCAAGCGTGTGTACAGGGGCATAAATGCAGCAGTGATAGGATTGGAGAGGTTCGGTGAGTAAATGAAGACCCTTTGAAGTCATATTGCATGGTACCCATTCCACGGGTCTCAACTCTCCAGGTTTAAGGGATTCTTCCTTCAGCTAAAACATGCATGTGGAACCCAGAGTATGATCAACCGTGTGATCGGGAGACGTGTTCCAATATGTCTCAGTTCTCGTCCCCTGGTACTCGGGTGCAACATTCCAGACGCTTTACTAACACTCTCCCCACTTGGAGAGTCAGTGCCTTTAACCTCCTGTTTGGCCCAGTTTCGAATTTCTGCGGAAGATGAACAGGAATAGGGAGAACCAATGAGAGACTAGCTGGAGGTGTCTGGACGGGTAAATTTAACTCTCATTTCCCACCAGGAAGAGGAATTAACCAAAGGCTCAGCGTGCCGTGCCAGAGCCAGATTAGGGCCTGAAGCAATCCTGCGGTGTTGCGGCCAGCTCACAAGAAAGCGAGTTGAAGAAAGGAGCTCAGGGGCACTGTAATTCACAAAACTGCAGAGTTATAAATGACAGCTATCGTCCAAAAATATACTGAAGTAAGGCTGCCAAGAGGACTTAAAAGCGGGGCAGAATTGCGGTAAACCTATTTCAGGAGGTAGACTGGAATTGCATTTAAAGCATAGGAAAAGAGGCAGAACGTCCACAATGATGCACTTGCCCAAAAAGGGCGTATGCGTTTTTTCCTGAATATATTCAGAAAAACACGCATACGCACTTTTTGGGCAACCAAGCAAGCTTGCAAAGGAAATCTGCACTACAATGAAGTCTCACTTCCCCCCAGTCAAAAGGGCCACATGAAAAAAGTGTAAAATCCAGAAAGGCAGGACAGGCCATGGAGAACTGGGAGCCTTGTTATGCTGATGGACGGGATGTAAATTGCCAACAGCCACTGGGGAGTGGTGTATGGTGTTTCCTGAAACATCTAAAAAACAAAGCAACAGAGCCTAGGGCACTTCCACTTATGGGCCTATAGCTTAGGGAAATTAAAATCAAAAAGACACAGCCAAGGGCAAGTTTGGGACGGCTCTGTTTACAAGAACCCCGTTTATGGTACAAGTTCAATATCGCAGAAAGTGAAAAATGGATAAAGAAGTTGTGGTACTTACGTACAATGCAATATCACTCAGCAATGAAATCTATGTCATCAGGCCCGTAGCAGAATAATGAGTGGATTCAGGTATGATGATTCTAACTGAAATAAGTCACACAGAAAAAGAAACATCATAAGATATCACTAATACACGGAATGTAAACTTGGCTATACAGGAACTGAATTACAAAACAGAACAGGGTCTCAAATTTAGAAAACCAACTTATGCTTGCTTAAGGGGAAAGGTGAGTTTGGGTGTTG